>NW_023276807.1:265953598-266253598 GCF_003668045.3 Cricetulus griseus | reverse complement strand
ATTAGAGGTAATGGCTATTATGGGTACACCTGCACAAATAAAAAATGACAATCTCCCAGGATATTTGTTCAGTAAATTGGAACAGTTTTTTTTAATATTATAACATAAAGCATGTTACTGGTATACCACACAATCCTACAGGACAAGCAGTGTTTGAGAGACCTAATCACACTTTAAAGGAAATGCTCTATAATCAGGGGGAACCAAGACCCTCCCCAAAACAGATTACATAATGCTTCACTAACATTGAACTTTCCTAATGCTAATTAAAAAGGAAAAACAGCCACAGAAAGACATTGGACAATAGAAAAAAACTTTTGAGCTAAATCAGTCAGTGTACTTCAAGCATGTATTGGCCACAGTATGGAAATCAGTATATGTGTTATGTTGGGATAGGGGTTTTGCCTTTGTTTCTACAAGAGAAGAAAAGCTTTGGATACCATCAAAGTTGATCAAAATCTGATTTAACAGGAGGAACCTCTTGATGAAGAGAGATGATAGGACATCCACCAAGGTATATTCCACGAGTTGCATGGTGATCTCACAAAGGTAGGGGGAGTGTTCTGTTCTTGTCATTACAGGTAAACAGAAAATACCCAGCTTCAGAAAGACAAAAGGCATTGGATGTTAGATGCATAAAGAAGAAATGATAGCTATCCAGAAAGAACCATCAATCAAAGAAGAATGTGACTTAAGGCACCAATATCTATTCTTGTTGAAAGCTTTCTATACAGAGTCTTTATCTTCTTACTTCTTAGTACTCTGCTAGTCCCAATTCTTGTAAAACCAGTGCTGACTATAGACTTGGATTTGGCTTTCCTTCTCTAAATTCAAGCATGTTGTTAAAGTAAAACTCAGAGTTTCTGTCTTATATCAAGAAGCCAATTGGTTTAAGACAGAAGAAAACAAAATCTAGGGACTATCATTTATCTAAAATCTGATATAGATCTAAAATCCTAATTTCCCTCATATTTCTTCTAATCCTTACTGTTACCTTTTCCAGTATGCATACCTATAAAAGGTGAATTTTCTGTGTTGATATTAATGTCTAAGTCTTCCACAATGAGCAATAACATTTCCTAACAGCAATCATTGAATCATCTCCAGAAAGAAGATGGGGCCGTACTTCATGGATTCCACTTGTTGTCCCTTAACTAGTAGACACCACTCGAAGACCGATTTATCACTAATACTGCTATAAACAATTCTGGATTAGCTAGCTGAGATGGTGCACCTTCTTATAGCACTCTGGCCAGAGCTTCAGATAAGAACTTCAGTCAAGCATCTCCTGCCACTCAGACACCAGTTTCAAATGTTACAGCTAGTCCTCTCTCTTGAGCTTTTCTGTTGATTTTTTTTCTCGAGGATCCCACAGAGTCACTGTGGACCCATTTCAGCAGGACAAAAAACAAATTGTAGCCATCTGGTCTGTGGACCTGAAAAGGCCGTGTGACTTCAGGTGGACAGAAGCAGAAAGGGAGGAGCTTGAGGCTTGGCTTTCCTTTCTGTTGTACTCTTTCTGTTGGGTCAGTGGGGTCCGTAGGAAGATCAGGGAAAGGCTCCTGTGGATCTCTGTATTTTTCTGTGTATTTGTCCCCAGTTTATCATTTATCTTGGGTCTAGTGATATAATTACATACTTGCCTTCACCAAATGCATTAGATAATAAAAGAGGATTTGCAACTGAGAACTACATATACTCATTTATTTAAAATAATTTCTATAACATGCCCCATCAAGTTTCATGATATCCAGCATCCTATTTAACACAATGTACCTTAAGAAATGGCCTCATCCACTTCCTACTATGGTATGCAACATCGCCAGTCATCAAAGGTTCTATGCCCACCATCTTGAATTTGCATTGGACTGAAATTACTGTTCAGCTGATGCTTCATGATTTCTTTGTTGAGATCACAGGACGTGATTCAGACTTAGTCTCATACATCAGAAGATCCCCCTTTGGCAACAACCTATAAAGGAGCAGAGCAGCACAGGGAGTTTCCATGCGAGTACTGGTAAACAGCCTTCAGATAATTCCTGTCTCTCACCATCACTAATCTTCAGTTTCTCAATACTCCCTTCTCATATTTCAAATGTAGAATGTCACCTCTCCAGTCCTGTTAGCAGAAACTGGCTCCCAAAGCCCTTGAGCAAAATAAAAGGATTATTGTTTTATGCCAGTACCTTTAGGGTATTGTTTTGTTATGCAGTCATTTGCAGCCGTGTTACACTGTATTTGGCCAGTTGCTTTCCCTTAGCCTAACTACCATGTAGGACTAGGGGATATCCAGAGGATTAAAAACAGACCTCCTCATTTACCATGCTAAAGAGAGCTGAGGTGTCTTACTGATTTAAGCACGGGACTAATGCTTGTATTATAAATATATTCATTAAATGAATTCCTTTCTTGTAAATTATTAATTATATCTCAAGACTCATAGCCTATTGAAAGTCATGAATCAATTTGTTTTCTCAGAATTAATCTACTCATTGGCCCAAAAGTGTGTTAGCCTTTACAGAGCAGATTCTGCCAGATGTGCACTGTTTTTTATTTTGCCTACCTGCAATCTGCTCCAAATACCAGCTGTCCCTAACAACTCTTGAGAAAGGTTTGCTTCATTAGTGTACTTCTAATATGTTCCATGCCCCATCCCTTCCTGATGTTTTGTAGGACCTAGTAATTCTTCTGGCTTTCTGTCCCACTGCTCAATTTACAATGCTTCTTCCTCTCATGTGCTGATAACACATAGTTCACTCATGGAAAGCTTTTGCACCTTCATAAATACAAGATTTTACTTAAACATAGAACTGAATTTTAACCATGCGTGCAATTTATTTTGAAGGAAAAATATGGCCCAGTTCCATTTTAGGATATATTAGGAGAAGAAAACCACAATTTGGACACCAAAGAATAAAAATAGAGATTTTGTTTTTGGCTTGAACATTCATGTACTCATTCCTATAAGGTTAGCCTCTAGCAGGAAATAATAGTGTGGCATTCAACTCTATTTAATTACTTAGGATTTTCTCCATGTTAGCCACGTGACAAGGTGCTTTCCCTATATTGTGTCTTAATTTACATCACAATGCTACAACACAGGTCTCAAAACCCTAATTTTCCATATAGGAATAGTGGGTCAAAATAATGAAAGAGCAATCAAACATCAAAACCTTACCATAATCATTTGAGTTTTTTTGCATATCCACTGTTTCTCTTATGTCAAATTTCCTGTCCTGAAGCTAGCAAAATGACATGATCTACCCTCAACACACATACATTTCTTGTCATTGGCATGTTGCAATCTACCTTTCTTCAGATTTGCTAAAATATGCTGCAGGTTGGACGTCTTAGGAAAGATTGCTTTGTGTAGCATGCTGATGCTAGTCTGATCTTTATTGATAACATCAGTATGGATTAATATCATTTCTGAGGCAGAAAGGAATAATTAAAGGAACATGTGAAGGGAGAGGAGCCCAATACTCTGGTTACATTCTCTTTCTACCTGAGATGCAAGAATATCAACACAATTTTCATTTCTACAAAGATTGCCTATATATAGACAATATTCCCTTAATATAGAGAAATGCAAATAACAATGTTAAAATGACAACTAATCACGCCTAGGAATTTAGCCATCCATATATGGCCTTTCCAAGCTATGACCCTACTATTTTATAGAAATCTTTCATGGAACTTCATTACAGGACAAATCATGTTTTCACCCCCTTGAGCAACACTTGTGGCCAAGTGATTTTATGTTGTCTGATATTTCAATCCTGTCCATGTCATCCCTGAAGTCACTCCAAAATCTCATTTAACAAAACAAAGGAAAATTTTAAAGGGAAAACCAATTCTGTAGTAACTTTTTGAGGTGTAATTTGTTAGCCACTGGGATGCTTAGCCATTATTCTTTCTGGAGAAGGTCCCAGCAACTTGAAGGTATGTGTCTTACCTTATTTTAAGGGACATTCTCTCCTATTAATGTCTATATTAAACATTTGTCAATATTTCTTCCTAATAAACCTCAGCTCTGCTTCTTACTGACTTGTCCTGAAGTTCTTTTCTGAAGTATAGTCTCACATCCCATCTTGATCCCTGTGGAGTCTGGGAAAGGAATTCCTGTGGTCCCCAAGAGTACCTGTCTCTGAGATGCTCTACTGCTTCCTTAGTATTCATCTTTTAAGCTTACATCTTTTGTGTCTATATGTAGCTAGTATTGAGATGATATCATGTCAGTTGATGCTACCGGTAAGTTGCACTTAAATACACAGTCAATTCCGGCCCAAAGGGAAAATCAGGGAACCACAAGGACTACACACCCATTTGGGTTTTTATCAGATTTCATGTTCTTCCTCAGCTTTGCTAAGCATAAATATTACACTTGGATTTCCACTTAAGTTTTCAAACTTGTTTTGACTTGTGAGCTTCACCCTTTCATGCAGTCTGTACTTGGCCGATCTGTGGTTACTTTATGCATATAGCATAAATAATCGTAGGGTGGTCAGTGAAATATACTCACATGAAATCAGAGACTGAGGCAGCATGCACAGGGCCTTGGGGGTGATTTATTGTTTATGATCTAATAAAGCAGGGCTGGGGATCTGAATGAAAGTCAGCCATGGCCCTAGAGACCAGGCAGTGGTGGCACACACCTTTAATCCCAGAACTCAGGAGACAGAGGCAAATGTATCTCTGTGAGTTCAAGGGCTACATGAGAGTGAATCAGTCTAAAAGAGAAACAGCTCACACCTTTAATCCAAGCACTGGAGAGGTATATAAGACAGGAGCAGGGTCTCAGAGCTGGCATTCAGTCTTACACAATTAGTCTCCAGCCACATTGAAGACAGGATTGCCCCAGCCTTGCTAGAGGTATGAGCTCTTTGGGTGGCATGACTGCTTTGTTTTTCTGATCTTCAGCTAGAGCTTCAAATTCTGACTCTGGGTTTACATTATTCGTGCTCCAGGGCCTGCACAGGTCTACACTATGGCTTCTGCATTATGGCTTCCAGGTTAGTGTTCTTATGGGATTTCTGAGTGTGCAAATGAGTGTGTCTCTGTTTCATGTACCTTTCCTTAGGCTCTTTTCCTTCTGTTGGTCTGTCTTGTTAAATTTCAATCTCATAGTTTTTGTTGCATCTTATTATATTTAATTTTTATGTATTTTTAAAAATTAGTAAATGAATGAATGAATACCTAGCCACTAGGATAAACTGTTATCAACTGAACTGTCATTTATACCTGCTGGAGAGAGAAAGTCAGTTTTTTTTCCAACAGAGTAATCCTGGAAATTCAACCATTCCAAGACAGGCCTGAAGTTCAGGAGTCGTTGATTAACATAAAATGGACTCCATAATTTTTTGTGTGCTTTTATTTGATTTGGTTGCAGTTCAGTGTTTTGATGTTGTTCTTGATGTG
This sequence comes from Cricetulus griseus, assembly GCF_003668045.3. Lineage (NCBI taxonomy): Eukaryota > Metazoa > Chordata > Mammalia > Rodentia > Cricetidae > Cricetulus > Cricetulus griseus. The sequence goes on along the minus strand of NW_023276807.1, from coordinate 266,248,180 downwards.
GTTTTGTTTTGTGTTTCTGGTTTTCAGGGGTTATTGTGGGTTTGTTTGTTTGTTTGTTTGTTTGTTTGTTGAGAAAACTTGAAGTTGGGTGGAGTATCTAGAAGGACTTAGAGGAGGGAAATAATACAATTAAATATATTTGTGTAAAAATTGTTTAATTAATAATTTTTTAAAAGGAGGCAAGTGTCATCCATTGCTATCTCCAAAGTATGTCCTTACCATATTCTTTCCACACATTGCTAATAAATGAGCACATCCACTTGGGTTTTGGAGATATGACTCAGCAATCAAGACCAGACCCTGGTTCATGCTCAGCATGTATACACATTGCCATTTGCACCACCAACTCCAAGGTGTCCAATGCCCTCTTCTATACTCTGTGGATATCAGGCACACATACTCTGTGGATACACAGACACACCTGCAGACAAAATACCCACTTATGTAAACTTTAAAATATTTAGAAAGAACACATGCAACAAACCCTTTCTCACTTTAACATAATCTGGCTGGCAGCTTCTTATTTATTTAAGCATCATTTATTGTTGTATTTCATCTTTTGTTTTCTTCAACCTTATTCCTGTACTTATCACTTAAGACCTAAGTTTTATAAGGAGGATCACCTTGATCTCTCAGTTTTTGACACCTGAGGCTTTATCTATTTACTTATTCCTTTGGCATCCCTAATGACTACACTATGTCAGTCACCTTAATCTCAAATATTCTGGTATCAGTTCAGTGTTTCCTATTTTTATACATTAGCCACAATAGCTTCTCCACTTACAAATCAACTACTAATTCATTGATTCAACCCTCTGTTTCATGTAAAAAATGAAGTTCTTAATTGTTCTAGACAATAAAAGGCTGGAGTCAGACATAGAGGGAAATGATGAGAGATCAGAGAGAAGGAGCAAGCCACAGCACACCTCACCTCCTAATTGTCTCTGCAGAGAAAAGTGATTCCTGTTTGTCTCTGTTTATATACTCTTTCTGCCCAGCTATGTCATTTCCTGCCTGTCTATACAGACCTCCAGAACTCTATGGTTAGCTAATGGCAGTTTCTGCACAGCTAAGTCACTTCCTGTCTATCTATACAGACATGCAGACCTCTATGATTAGGTAGTGGCAAGCTCCATTCTCAAATCCCCCAGTCATCACAGTTCTACTTTCAGGAGACAACCAAACCTTCAAGTCCACAGGACACAGAAGAGATCAAATAAAATATCTTTTTCTTTTTGTCTAGCAAATTTAAGTATTTGGCTCTTCCCAAATACTCTGCATTCCTTCTTGATGGATAGCAGGTTCCCAGTCTTCATCTCTGTGCTGGATTGCATCCCTGCTCTCTCAGTTTTTTCACGCTTCTGGATTTCATATTTTTCTACTACAGCATGTAATACTCACATTCCATAGTCTACTGTCATCAGGACACAGTCTCCATCCTCAGCAACATTGCCTTGACTGTTGTGGTATCATCATATGAACACGGATATTCCCATATCAGCTCCTAACATCTTGCTTATGTGTGTGATTTCATCTTTAATGAAACACCCTACAGTTAATCTGTCAACTGTTCTGAAATGCAGTTACTGTTTTATTACTTCTAGCTCCACTAATGGTTTGGACTACAGAATTTCTTCTTTAGGTCACAGAGACAGCCCACTTCATGGTTTCTCCTACTCCTTTCTGATGGGTTGGAATCCATTTCCAACCCAACGTTCAGAGTGATTTGTTTAAAGCCTATAAGATTTTCCTATTATTCCTGTGCTTAAAATGTCCATTACTTACTCAATAACCTTTCTTACCCTTATTACCTACACTTAGACAATCTACTTAATATTATCTCCATTTCCTATTGAATTATCTTGCTTCCCTACATCAACTTCCTGGATATTTCAGATGTTCTTTAATTATTTAATCTTCTCAAAGTGATTTTTCTATTGAACATATTGGTGCCTTATCCTTTAGCCCAATGTTGCTTCTTCAAACAGAATTCTCCATCACCACTTTACCTATGGCAGTGGGGTGTTGAGAACTATACCTTTACATATGGTCTTACATTATTTTCATCATTAATATAACTAACAGTTATCTCAAGTCACATTTTCTATATATTAATGTATTCATCTTTTGGGACAGAATTTCCTTGAGAGAGGAATGTTTTCCTGTCTGTCATTTACTACTTAACACCTAGAAATCATCTGCAAACAGAAAGCAGTTAGATACTTGGAGTCTGGTGGACAAGTGAGCACATCATTGATTATATATATACATATATATATATATATATATATATATATATTACAATTAATTACAAATAATGTACAATTCCAGAGTATCAGGAGAATATAATTGATTTGTGAAAAGGTATAAAGAGGTAACAAAGTTCTACATTGTCTAGACACCAACTGAGTAGTTCTATTTTGTATCAGAGACTTGTAATTTATACATACTCTACACTGATATTTTATGTGCTGCTTCTCATACTAGCAAGAGTGACTATTTTCTGCTAAAATTACTTTTTACAATCATATATATGAAAAATTCCTGGTCATATAATTGTACTTAAATTATTTTATTTATAGGCTTAATGATCTTTATTGCTGATGATTGCTTTATTTTTTATTACTTAAGACTCCATTATCTCGCCTAGAAGTAGACTCACTTATATTTGTTCCACTGATTTAGCATTAATAGCCAGCAGGATTCTAAGAAACTCCTCCAAAGAATCAGCATTTCTGCCCCTGGGCATTTTAGTTAGTTTTAGTGATCTTCTTAAATCAGTGACAACTGTAAGGTAGAAAAGAAGTAATCTCAGCCTCAAGAAAAAATTCAAACATGATGCAAATACAGAATATGTCCAACTCCCAACCTAGCTCACAAGTTTGTGTTTAACTTCAACACAGGTGGTGACACTGATGCATTTTCAATCACCAATCAGGATTATTCAGAATGAATGTTTGAATGGTTTCTAGCCTAGAGGATGGGTGTGAAACATCAATTGCAGGCCTAGCAAGCTAAAATTCCCTCCATTTCTCATGATAATATAATAAAAACACCTTTTTAGCAATTTTGAAATCACCAAATATGAGATAAATAGCACATATAGCCCTCTTTTAATGAGTAGCTCATTTTCTTAACATGTTACTTTATTAATGGTTTAATTCAAGTAGAATTATATTACTTCACATGCCTTAATTGCCTCTATCCCCTTCTATGATTGCCACTCTCAAATTGCTATCCTGTTTTATTTTTGAGTGTGTGTGTGTGTGTGTGTGTGTGTGTGTGTGTGTGTGTGTGTGTGTGCATTTCCTGTTTTTCGTGTATATGGTCTCAAGGTTAAACTCTACATTGGACAACCTATAAGGTGACTCGTTCTAGGAAAGAATTAGTTCCCCTTCTCCCAAAAATGGTTAATTTCCTGTAGTTCTTTGACTAGGAGTGGAACCCCACAAAGCTAACCCTTTCCACACAAATGAGAGCATTGGTATTGCCCTTGCTTTAGCCCCGCTTATGCAGCCCCTTCTAGGAGAGACTGTGTCACTGCTTCTTGACATTCTGGTTGTTTCCACTCTTTCCACTCCCTCTCCCAGGATGTTCCCTGAGCCACAGATGCACGAGTTGCAATAGAGATGCAGGTGCTCATGCTGGGCTCCCCGCAATCTGTGGATTTCCACATTGTAGAGACACCACGTGACTGAGGCCAGCTCTGACCTGAAAATCTCCTTCCTGTAGTCTGCCTTCCATCCCACCAGAAAACACATGCGAGCAGCCAAGTGAGTGATGCAATCAAACAGTCCAAGAAAATCACTAGAGATGCAACAAGGGGCAGTCACATGTCCTTGGAACCAAGAGGAGTCCAATTGGACTCAGGACACATTTCCTCAGGAGGGAACTCATATCTGGTACTGAAAACATTGCAAGTTTCCTGGGACTTGTCAGCTCACAGACATTAATTTACTATCACTTAAAAAAGAAGAACAACTTTTAATTCCAATTAATTATGTAGTTCAAGAGCGGGTCAAGTATACTATGATGTACATGTGGAAGCCAGAGGATAACGTGCGGAAATGGGTTCTCACTTCCTCTAGGTGGGTCCTTTGGAATCAGTCTCAGCTAACTCTAGGTTGGCAGCAAGTGCTTTATTCACTGAACCATTTAGTGGATACTTAACACTTATTATAGGACACAGATACTATAGAAGATATACATGTAACCTAAAAGGAAAAAAGTGCTGTTCTTATGTAGCCATCATCATTTACTTAGCAATAATTTTAAAATCCATATTTCTTCAGTTAAAATATTCTATACACTTATTACATTTCTGTGACATTTTATAAAATATAAATACCTGTAGTGTGGCTAAATAACATTCATTATTCATAAACTTGCCATTTTGATGTTTAAAATCATTTATCACTTTTCTTGGGAGTTTTAGAAGGTATTTTGTTAGCTATAAGATATGCATGTAGTCTTTGCAAAGTACAGTAACTCTCAATATACCCCAGCTGTCATATGGATTTTGTGGTAAATGTCCACATCCTGTCCATGTTTGTTGTGAGCTGACACCAAGAACAAGTGATTGTCCCCCTAGCTCTAAAGTATGCTTAGCTCAAGTATGCTTCAAGCCTCCATGCACTGTGGCAGACTGCTCCCTGAGCCTGTAACAAGGAGAAAGGTGAACCTCAGCAAGAACAGTAAAGCCCTAGGCCTCTCAGAGCAAGCAGAAGCTAAAACATCTATCTCCAGGAGACATTAGTATAGTTTAATCCATGAGGTCAATGCCTGTTGGAAGAATGAGAAGCCAGGAATCCACCCAGAGAGAACTCTCCAACCAAACAGCTCTCAGTTAGGAACTCAAGGAAAGCTGTCTCAGCAGGGCTCCCCCATTCCATTCCAGTTTGTCTATTCTTTGACTGTTTTGTACATGTGTATAATTAATTATTTTTGTGGTATCTGATGATCCTTTCTTGACATAGGGTCTTAGGTAGCCTAGGTGGGATTCCTAACTTACTAAAATCCTCATCATATATTTATATATCATATATGCGAGTGTGTGTGTATGTGTATGAGTGTGTGTGTGTGCATGTAGGTGTGTATGTGTGCCTGTGTGTGTGTGTGTGTGCAATGACTAATGAAAAAAGGGCATGAATTTGAAAGAGGAAAAGGAAGTGAATACGGGAGGTTTGGAAGGGAAGAAAATGGAGGAGGAAATGAGATAATTATATTACAATCTATAAAATAAATAATTAAAAAAGTAAAATTTTAAAGCTATGAAAAAAACAAACCAGCTAATGTCTTGCTTAAAATGTGCTTTCAACTTTCCTTTTCAGAAACAATCTTGCCAGGTTTTACTTCTCTGTGGGGGAGGGATGTATATTTCAATCTTTTCCTAAGTATGCTATATAATTTTATTCACTAAATCTATTTTAACAAAACATTTTACATTTCTATGGAAATTAATTAATTTAAATATATTCTAATAATTTATACTTAAGACTGCACTTACTATTTTAAAAACTCATTTAACATACTGTGATATAACTATCCCCTCCCAGAATTTTATAATTTAATATCTTTTCAAACCCACAGTTTTGTGTGGGAGAAATTATTAACATGAAGATATTTTGATAATTCTTTGCTTTAATGCTTGAGTGCTTGTCATGAATGATTCTGTATTGTCAATTATTCTGTCATTTTAATTTTTGTTTCAGTGATACTTAGATATAGGAAATATTTTCCTTTGTTGCAATAAATCAAAATTACATTGTCTTTTGTGTTTTTCAATTAAGATTTTACTCTGCATATGATTTAATGTTTCTATGTATGATACTGACAAAAAAGGTCCATGTGCGTGTTGGTGCAAGTTCACACTATGTATGGGTGTGAAGAGTGTGTTTGTGAGTGCTGGTGTGTGTTCACACTGTTTATGTGGATGAATGGTGTGTATGAGTGTTGGTATGTGTTCACACTGTGTGTGGGTGAAGGGTATGTGTGAGTGCTGGTGTGTGTTCACACTGTGTGGGGGTGAAGGGTGTGTATGAGTGCTGGTATGTATTCACACTGTGTGTGGGTGTGAAAGGTGTGTGTGAGTGCTGGTGTGTGTTCATACTGTGCATGGAAGTTATGATTAATATGTGTGTGTGTTGGTGCATGTTCACACTGTGCGTGGAGGTTATGATTAATATGTGTGTGTGCTGGTGTGTGTTCACACTGTGTGTGGAGGCTATGATTAATACGTGTGTGTGCCGGTGTGTGTTCACACTGTGTGTGGAGGTTATGATTAATGTGTGTGTGTGTCGGTGCGTGTTCACACTGTGTGTGGAGGTTATGATTAATATGTGTGTGTGCTGGTGCATGTTCACACTGTGTGTGGAGGTTATGATTAATATGTGTGTGTGTTGGTGTGTTCACACTGTGTGTGGAGGTTATGATTAAATTGTGTGTGTGTGCTGGTGCGTGTTCACACTGTGTGTGGAGGTTATGATTAATATGTGTGTGTGCTGGTGCATGTTCACTGTGCCTATGCTTTCTGGGCGGTTGAGATGATGACTTTGGCAGTTTTTTCTCTCTTTCTATCATAAGGTCCCAGGATCAATCTCAGCTTGTCAAGTGTTTGTGTGTACAGAGCTCTAGTACATTGAGCTAGTCACCAGTCCACATTCTTGAAACATTAATAATGTGCGATCTTAATTTACTCTTTCCTTGTATATTTACTGGATACTTAGAACTTACATATGAGGGCAATGTTTTATGTACAAATTCCAGAAGGCAAAGAATAGTCAGGGTGGGTTTATAGAAACCTGCATTTCTGCTTCATAGCATGATCTTACTTTTAAAACATGAGTCAGTACAATTGATTACTAATGATCAATTCTAGAGAAGCATTTGGAATTACACCAGGGGAGTCAGAATGAGTAACATAAGTGTCAAATTTATGTATGAATTTTCCCAAGGAAATAAAATAACAAAGTTCTGGTAATGAAAACTAAACAAAACCCAAAGGCAACATTACCTGCTCATCACTGGAGTGTTTTGATAGTCTTTATGTGTAAGCTCAGTTTCTCTGAGGAAAACACTTTTTAACCAGCGATAGACACTCCTTCCTCTGACTATTCTCTGTAAATAAGCCAGTGAGAGAAATCATTCTTAGTGCCCTAGCCAGGGGAAATCAGAAGCAATCAGAAGACTGATAACCAGAAAGCTAAGATCTGGGAGTGGATGTTATAAAAGAGTCATCACTCTGGGAAAAAATAAGGATGATGTGAGCTAAGTCATCCTTACTCAAAGAAGCTTCCAAAGTTGATTTAATTCAAACGTTTTTTTGTTTTTATCAAAGAGAGTCAACCAAATAAATTGTGACTCAGACAGCTCAACATCTGAAACAACAGATATATGTCATAACATCAATTGTGGCCACCACTTCACCACCATACACTGGTCAGCAATAAGCAAAATAAAAAGGGAGCCTAATGGGAACTAGTTATTTTTTGTGTACATTTGTTTCCATACTTTTATTGATTAGTACTGAAGAAGTAATTTTGTTTATAGAGCTCAATATAAGAGGGAAGCTAGAGACCAAAACAAACAAAACAATTATACAAATTGTCTATAAATTCGTTACTACAAATAATACTGGATTGGAACTTTCTATCTATGTTTTGCTGAGACTATACAAATATAATTACATTTTGGCAAATACTTCTTTATTTAGTTTGTCATAAGTAGGATTTGAAAGGAACTAAATGTCTGGAGCAAAGTGGGTTTCTATTACTACTTGAGTACTTTGTGTGTGTCTAACAAACACATCAAAAAGTGATTGGGACAGACTTATAATCACAAATTCCTTGACTTTGAGGATGAATTTCATAAGATAACTTGATTTGGTATAATACTTATATAATTTGTAGTGTCTTTCTGAAATTGCTTCTGTGAGAAAATCTTTCCAAGGCATCACTGGGCTTACCGTTACATGTCTACCTCTGCTTGTGGGCATGCTACTTCAATTCTTATTGAAGGAAATATAATAAACTGATACGTTTTCACTCAAAATATTGTCTAGCATCTTTCTCAGCCGCTAACTCACTGTCACCACAAAAAAGGAGCCATTCAAAAATTCAAGTTCCAACAAGTATTTTCCCCCAGGAGACTGTCTACTTTTATTGGGAAATAAATATCATACAGTAAATTGTGTATCTTTTGTTAGGATGGGCTAGTTATCTCATATGTCATTTACCCATCATCTGTAATACGTTGGAAAGCCAAATTACATGGAACTTACACTGTAAAGACAGCACACATGCAGCAATGTACTACAAAATTACAATGTTTCCATAACTCTCCACAGCCAGTATCCTCTTCAGTGTTGGAAATATTTGCCTCTCCCTAGGTTACTGTTTGGTTTATATGTGCTCAGATGTTGATAGCATAGTAAGATGCCTGCACAGTGGCAAGCAGCTGAGAACTGAATGTCCAGGTAACAGTCACAGATTTGGATTCCCATCTCCCTTTGAAGTTCATTGTTTGATCTGTGGCTCAATACTTTGCATGGTTTAACCTTCCACACTCTCTGGTTTAATTCACTATAGTGAGGGTGTAGATAATTCAATTTCATTACAACTTATTTATAAACCACAGTATTCATTTTCATTCTATTCCATGCGTACTAGACCTAGGACCTAGTCTGAATTTTTTTCGTTATTTGTTGTTCCATATATAGTATTAGATGCCATCAAAGCCTGAGTAAAGAGAGGTAATAATAGTGAGCAAAGTTAAACATAATCAAATGTGCAAAACAACTGCCCCAAACCTTAGAAAACTTCTACTTTTTATTTTTAATTAATTAATAATTAGTTACAAAGTGTCACTATGTAGCCCTCAATGGTCTGAAACTTGCTATGTAGACCAGCTTGGCCTGGAATTCAGAGATTCATGTGTCTCTGTCTCTGTGGTGAGATTAAAGTTGTGAGCCAACAGGCCCAGCTCATTTTTATTTTCAGTGAACACTGTGATACTACATTTTTGTTTTAAAACAAATAAAACTTTCCATGACAAGTTACATAGTATCTTTGACTTTGTTTTTCGTGGAAGAGTAACTGTAACTGACATGGAAACTGAGATAACTATCATCCCTGTGTGAGAATATAAAATTAAGGGGAATACTGGGAGCTGAGTGAAACTTGGGGGTAAAACTACACAGCAGAGGAGGTCATTCTTATGGAGAAAGTGTCCCGAACTTTTGTGAGAACCCAAAGGTCAGGTTCTGATGTGGTCATATGTCAGGAGAGAGTGAGCTGTCACATCAGGTGATAATACAGGGAGACCTTGAACACTCTGCACTGACCACCAGGCATACTTCAAGAAAGAAAGGAGCAAATAAGACCTCTTAAAATAAGCTGAACAAGCTTTTGCAGGGAGTGAGACTTCACTAATGACTCTTGGTATTGAAGAAAAGACTATCAGATCTGTAATCCCAGAAGTCTTTTGTGTTTTGGGTCATACTCTTAGAACAACAAAGTAGAGCATCAAGTTACTAAATGAAGGGATGTACCTTTTCTACAATGTAATATGGACGTGGATGAGCATCAAAATAACTGGAATGCAAATATGCATACTGATCATTTTAGCAAGTTCTTTTTGATGCTAATAAAAAAGGGTTTGGAAAGACTGTAAGATCCAGAGGAACAGGAAGTTTGCTGTGAGATTTTGTCTTATAGAAACAGAATAACCTATACACATGAAGTCTCACCAACATGGTTACCTAAAACAATGACTTGAACAAGGATGGCATCAATACAATAGATACACTACATGGATAGGAAAAGCTCATGAGGTCCCAACACTAGAAGAGCTACAAGTAACCAAACGATGCTGAGAACAAGAGAAACAGTCATCCTCAGGGAAGAGCACACCATTGAGTTATCCAATCCCAAATGGTGAGCAACTTCTTTTAAAATGAAAACAGGTCCACAGAACACTCATTGCGACTCACTACTGTAAGGGCAGACACCTGGAGATGAAGAAAATGGTCTTTGATAACGGAAGGAGAAGCAGTGGAGGTGTGTTTAGGGACAGTGAGGGGAAACTGTGATTTTCCCTAGAGAACTCACAGCCATTGTCTAAAGCTAGCATTTAAAAATGGATACTTATTTTGTTGGGTGTAGTCGGAAGGAAGCCCAATGACAAGATGACCCTTACAAAGACTATACATCAGACAAAGAGTAAAGAACACAGACCCTGATATTTGACTTCCTGTGGTTAACTTTGGATAGCCACAGCTTCCTGCTGCAAAGTTGTGCAACTTTAAGTCACTGATTCATTCTGGGTCTACAAGGGTGCTGCATATGAAATCTTTGTCATGTTACTTTTGCAGTTTTCATTGGTGGATAACTGAAAGAAAATCATTATATAATTACGTGACAGCACTGAATAAAAAGTAGCATCTGGATATCAATGTGATGTTTTCCACTGTATCGTGTGCACAAACTCCCCTGATTTTCTAAACTATGGCGGATTTGTCTTTATACTTGGCATGCTGCTCTGATATTTTATCCAGGCAGGAGGTGCACTGAATGCATGTTGCCTGGGCAGATTAATAGCAGCCAGTGACAGGTCCTCAGAGCAACATTAGCTCCTTCTTGGCTGTGCAATGAAACATGTAATTTTATTGCTGATGATGTTCCTTAGGCTACAGGAATGTGAAATGGGTATTTTTAAAGGGAAGTTGCTAAATAACATTAAGAAAATTGCTTTGGAAGCACAGTTAATGATCTCAGTTGGTAGCATTCAGCTAAGTCATTTAGACTAATAGCAACATTACATTGAATTTACTGTAACTCTGCAGCTCTCTGTTTTCCTCTAGACAACATCATACTCCAAACATTAGCAGTTACAGATTGCAGTTTTCAATTGCTTAACAAAATTGACAAATTAATGTACTGCACCATTGTGGCAGGGTTATCATGCCCATTTAATTAATTATTAACAAAAAAGTGGAAACAAGACAATAGCATGATCTGAAGGGAAAATGAACTCAAACACTGGAATTCACTGTTAATAGCAAGATAGCACCACTAGTTGTACCTTGAATACAATGAAGCAAGTTTATAGTATGTATCAATATCTAATACGTTTTAAATGTTTTTTTTTAAAAATGACTTATAATAGGAGAACTTGCAAACTCTTTCCACAAAACCAGCATGATTCTAATGTTAAAACCAGGTAAAGACATCACATCAAAAATTAAATTATAAACTGATATCTGCAATGAACTTAGATACAAAGTATTTCAATAAAATTCTTACAAACCAAGGAAGGCATATATTAAAAGATCATCCTTTATAATCAAGTTCACTTTGTCCCAAGGAAGCAGCATATGCAAATATGATAAATTATGTAAATGACTTAAAGATATAATTTTTGAGATTGATTATGTCAATAGATGTATAAAAGAACTTTGATAAAATCCAATATACCTTCATGATAAAATACCAAGAGAGACAGTACTGGAGTGAACATATCCCAACACAATAAAGACAAACCATATTACTTAAATTCTTAAAATATTTTCATTTTATTTTGAATGTTATCTGTCAATTGATGTTGTAATATCCATGGAATATTAATTCTCCCCAAAAGTCATTATGTTGTAACCATATCCCTAAAATGCTTGGATTAGGAGGTGTGGCATTTGCTAGTGATTGGTGCCGAAGATAGAGCCGTTATCTATGTATGATCACTCTCATGAGTGAAAATCTGGATAACCCAACCTTTCTGCCATTTGAGAACACAATATCTGAAACCCATAAACATTGGACTTTGCAACATCCAGAACTGTGAGATAAGTATATGTTTTATCTTAGTGACCCAGTTTATATTATTCTGTAACAGTGAATGAAAATGCAGATGGAGGAGAACTTTTTCACGTGGGGTGAAGCAGCTTTCATATCTCAGCATGGGGAAGAAACCATCCTACCTTGTCATCACCAGGACCCCAGTGCAACTCCTCTCCTCCTGCTTATCCTGCAGCACTGTTAAAGACAAGAGCTAGTGAGGTTGGTCTTAGATGGCAAAAGAAATGGGTACCAAAGCTAGCAAGATTACAGGCTATATTTTGAATAGTTTGTGTTCAAATCTTTAACATCAATAGGTATAAATTATGCTCTACAACAAGTTATAAGACTTGGAAAAGTTGTCATTAAAGTACTGCCATTCCATAGCCTACTAACAGGAAGTGAGATTGATGGGAAATTTTCCCCCAAACTTTTGAGACATCAGTAGATAATTCCATTCCATGTGTGTCTATTTATTGTTCTTAAGAAAAGCAGAAAATGGATGGGAATGTGGGGTGGACAAATTCGATTCAACAGGGTTCTGTGCCAGGCTATGGAGCAGGCGAATGAGCTAAAGGAGAAGGGAAATAAGGTCTTGAGTGCTGGGAATATCGATGATGCCTTACAGTGCTATTCTGAGGCAATTAAACTAGATCCCCAGAACCATGTGCTCTATAACAATCGCTCTGCAGCCTATGAGGATGGCTGCATGACTGTTGACCTGATTAGGGCAAGGGTTATTCAAGGAAAGCAGCAGCCCTTGAGTTCCTAAACCAGTTCGAAGAAGCCAAGGAACCTATGAAGAGGGTTTAAAACATGAAGCCAATAACGTCCAACTCAAGGAGGGCTTGGAGAACATAGAGGCCAGGTTGGCAGAGAGGAAATCCATGAATCCTTTCAATTGCCTAATATGACCCAGAAGTTGGAGAACGATCCCTGGACAAGGACACTGCTCAGTGACCCTACCTACCAGGAACTCATAGAACAGCTACGGAACAAGTCTTCAGACCTGGGCACGAAAATACAAGATGCCTGCATCATGACTACTCTCAGTGTCCTCCTTGGGGTTGATCTGGGCAGTATGGATGAAGAAAGAAGAGGCAGCAACACTCTCACCCCCACCTCATCCCAAAAAGGAGGCCAAGCCAGAACCAATGGAAGAAGATCTTCCAGAGAATAAGAAACAGGCACTGAAAGAATAAGAGATGGGAAATGAAGCCTACAAGAAGAAAGATTTCGACATGGCCTTGAAGCATTATGACAGGGCCAAGGAGCTGGACCCCACCAATATGACTTACAGCTGTGCACTTTGAGAAAGGTGACTACAACAAACGCCGGGAGCTGCGTGAGAAGGCAAATGAAGTAGGAAGAGAGAACCGAGAGGACTCCCGACAGATTGCCAAAGCTTATGCCCGAATCGGCAATTCCTATTTCAAAGAAGAAAGGTACAAGGATGATAACCATTTCTACAATAAGTCTCTGGTAGAGCACCGAACCCCAGATGTTCTCAAGAAGTGCCAGCTGGCAGACAAAATCCTAAAGGAGCAAGAGCAACTGGCCTATATCAACCCTGACTTGGCTTTGGAGGAGAACAAGAGCAATGAATGCTTCCAGAAAGGGGACTACCCCCAAGCCATGAAGCACTATACAGAAGCCATTAAGTGGAACCCAAAAGATGCCAAACTGTACAATAACCGAGCTGCCTGCTACAACATGCTCCTGGAGTTTCAGTTGGCACTCAAGGACTGTGAGGAGTGCATCGAGCTGGAGCCAACTTTTATCAAGTGTTATACATGGAAAGCAGCCGCCCTGGAAGCCATGAAGGACTATACAAAAGCTATGGATGTGTACCAGAAGGCGCTAGACCCAGACTCCAGCTGTAAAGAGGCAGCAGATGGTTCCAGCGTTGTATGATGGCACAGTTCAACAGACATGACAGCCCTGAGGACATGAAGCGACGGGCCATGGCTGACCCTGAGGTGCAGCAGATTATGAGTGACCCAGCCATGAGGCTCATCCTGGAGCAGATGCAAAAGGATCCCCAAGCGCTGAATGAACACTTACAGCACAGAAGATCCAGAAGCTGATGTAGGTGCGTCTGATTACAATTCGGTGATAACTTGCTTTTCCCCTCTTCCCTTCGCCAATGTGCAAAGGCGAGCTGGGACGGTGGTGAGCAGCACTGGCGGGGGCGGTGGGGGGTGGAGAAAGGTTTATCTTTGTATTTACACATGCCTGCCAGGAAGACAGACTCGTCTAGCGCCACCTCAGAGCCTCTCAGCACAGGCATGGTCTCTTCACTGTTGCCCTTGAGTGTGCTTCCCTGCCCTCCCCAAACCCCCGTCACTGTCTCGGCTGCTCCCCTATAGTTGGTTATTCTTTCATTTGGGGCAGTGGATGCATACGAGGAGGGGAGGGTATTCTTCGCTACCTGGGGTCCCAGCTGTCTTCACTTGTTACCCCACGTCCTTCAATAAAACAAGCCAGTCAGGCGTGGCTATATGTTAAAAAAAAGAAAGAAAAAGAAAAGCAGAAAACAAAAACAATTGACAATCTGTAAATGGAAATTTTCCAACAGAAAATTATTTTAATATTTTCTTTCTTCTTCTTCTTTTTTTTTTTTTTGGTTTTTCGAGACAGGGTTTCTCTGTGTAGCTTTGGAGCCTATCCTGGCACTCTCTCTCTGGAGACCAGGCTGACCTCGAACTCACAGAGATCCGCCTGCCTCTGCCTCCCTAGTGCCGGAATTAAAGGCGTGCGCCACCAACGCCTGGCTAATATTTTCTTTTGGAAGTCTAATTAAAGTGATTCTATTTAAGTTTACAGTGGTTGTTTGAGATGAATAAACTATTTTTGAATAGTAAATGAAGCCTTCACAGAAAAGTCATATAGACCATCCTAAAGATAGAAGGTCAGTCAATAGAAATTTGAGGATAAGAACTCTCCTAGGACTAGAGGAAGGACAGCAATAGAAATGACCTTCAAAAGCTTTGAAGGCTAAAGACAGTTTTAGCACAGATATGGTGTGAATGCAAAAGAGCTGGGTCAAGGCATTGTACAGTAGAGGAAGAAACAGAACCAGACACACACACACGCACGCACGCACGCACGCACGCACGCATGCACCCACGCACGCACGCACGCACAGAGGCATAGGCAGCAGGTCAAACAAAGGACGTCAGACATCAACCTACTTAACCAATCTCATAAATAAGAGTCTATGTCCAGAAGGCTTCAGAAAAAGTCATCTTCTTCAAGAAGAAAAATTTCCAAATCAAACACACGCAGATTGAGAGAGGGAGAGAAACTAAGACCCAGTGTTCTTATTTGAACAAACCCAGCACATTGGTTTTCCCTTCAGAGTCTCCCTCTTTCTTTTATATGACAGTTATGAAGATCAAATCCAGGACCTCACACATGCTGGGGAAGTGCTCTACAAATAAAGCACATCCCTAGTCCTCCCTTTTGTTCTTGATGTAACAGATATCAGTGCTGAACTGTGCCACTGGATGCAGAAATTTTGATATGATAATTCAGAAACCATTAATAACCACTTCCCATAGTTGTCAGATCTTTTTTTCCCTGAATGTGGGCAAAAGAGTTTATGGTCGTGTTTTCAAGTTTAAAGTCAAATGTGTATGGTTGATAGTATCAAGTTTATTTGCATTGAGGAAACTGAAGCTCGGGAATGCTATTGACCACTATTTAATATTGATCTTCTCAACTAGGGGGTCACTGCAGAGCCAGTCGGAGAGGCAGTATACCAAGTATTCCAGAAGGGGTGCTCTAACAAAGAGAGTGAGGTGTGTTATAAAAGGGGGATCACTTTTTATGGGCAGAATAAACAATAACAAAGCTTACTTGTTTCTCAGTTGAAAGAAAAACTACTGCTTGGTATTGGCTAAGGCTTAATGAAGGATGTGGCCCCGGTGCTGCATTTATGAAAGCTGAGAATCACTTTCCTGCAGTAGAGAGGGCTCTGTTGATGACCCAGGTAGCAGGCTTATTGATTTTTATGAGTAAATGAGTTGCTGCAGCTTCTATGCATAACTAGTCTTAAGTGCTTCCCTGAGTGAAATTGACAGTTCATTTTATTTGGTTTGCAGTTCTTGCCCTTTGCTTAGCGCATCTTATAAGCAGTGAGAGAAGAAGCTGTTTACCCACTATTTAGACTAGCCTGACAGTTTTCCCTGTTCAGATCCATGGTTAGGCTCTAAGGAAAGGTGAGAAGAATGGAATATATTTTTCTAGCAACAATCTTATGTGTTTTCTTCCCCCTCCCCCTTCCAAAGAAGAGTCCCACTTGTCAAGTGTTCTCTCTCTTTTTTTGCTTCCTACCCATTTCTGGCAATTTACCTTTCTTGCTGCTAGCATAATAGAGTTGAATGTAAAGTAAAATGGCTAAAAGCCCAAGATGACCTCCCATCTTTCCTTGAACAGAAAAGAGTTATTGAGAGACTTATCTTGAAGTACAATCGCTAGCCCTCAGGTGTATTGGGATAATATGCCATCAACCAAAGCATAATATTGAAAAACAAAATTATTATCTCAGTTATAAACTTGATCTTAAATACATTCATACTTAGGAATATGACTAGTTTAATAGTTTCAAAATCATTAATCTTGGTTTCATTGTGGGCCAGATCTCTATTAGTGTTACTTCCCTCTCTTTGTTCATAGTTCCTTCAAAGTCTACTTTTTCTACTCTTTCCTAAGTTACTTTCTCCAGCTCTGTGAACACCTCAATCATCTTGCCTTCCCTTTTTGTGCTTAGCATCTACAATCTGGTTTCTTACTCTTCTTAATGTAGCAGCTCATTGGGAAAGACTTCACACTTTACAGGATTCCTTCTTTTAAGGTACCCCATGGCATCTAGTGAACATATTACATTGAGTAGCCACATCACAATCAATTTTAAAACAATTTATCACCCTCTAGACACATCTGGTACACATATTTCCTTTGCTTCTGGCCACTGTCTGCTGAGTCTTGGAAGACATTAATCTATTTTGTTCTCTGTTGATTTGCCCATTCTGGAAACTCATAGATGTGCATCCATGCAGGGCTCAAGTGGTGGCTCAGTGCGTAGAGCACTGGCTTTTCTTCTAGAGGACCTGGCTTCAATTCACAGAATAGCTGTATAGAATCCTGAGCCCAGGGGATCTAACACACTCTTCTCTCCTCTGTGAGCACCAGGCATACATGTAGTAAACAGAGATACATGCATAGAAACACCCATATATTTTATATGAATAAAATGCAGTTTAAAAGGGAATCATGCCACATTTTAATTTTTGAGTTTCCAGCATATTTTACTTAGCATAGTTTTCTCCCAGTTTATGTTTTGGTCATGGTGTTTCATCATAGCAACAGAAACTCTAAGTAAGGCAAAGTAGTAATATGGAGAAGTATAACTAACATTAAACACCCTTGAAAATGCCATAAAAAAACCCACAACTGTAGAAGCTTACTAAAATGTATGTACATACAATAAGTTCAAATAGAATTTCCCTATAATGGGTAACAATGACTCCCCCAGACAACAAAAGTCAGCAACTAAAAATCTCAGTGGAAGGTACAAGTTACTTGTTTTGAGTTGTGGATCAGTGGAGTCCATTACAACCACCACAAATTACAATCCATTGCTAATTCTCTTGCCATTTTAATACATTTCCTTACTTGAAAATAATCCACTGCATTAGATCTTAGCTTATTCATACATTAGTTTATGGACATTTTAGTTCTTTTCATATGCCAGCTATTATGAATATTTCTTCCATGATGTTTCTAGGCACACTTTATAGATTATAATCTTTCCTTTTATTTAGTATATATCTAGCTATACAAATATTAGATGACATAGATATATATTGAGCTTCTGAGGGAACTTCCAGTCTGTTTCTGAAAGTTGCTTATCATTTTACACAGCTGCTAGAGAGGCGTAGAAACTCTTTTTATCCACAATCTCTCACATATCTGTAATTATCTGTCTTTTGATCACAGACACTTGATTCTATATGAAGTGATATAGTATAATGCTGACTCCATACTTGTTTATTTAATGGCTAGATAAGAGGAAAATGATTTTGTCATTATTCTATTGCCTACTTGAGTTTCTTCAAGAGGAATGTGTGATAAACCCTTTGATTATTTTAAACCTGAATTACTTGTATTTTTATTATGAATTGAAAGTGCTCATGGGTATATAGACAGACAGATGAAGCATCAAGTATCTTATGAAACTTATGCTTTGCAAATATTTTCTTCCATGTGGTGAGTCACTTTTCCACATCTCTGATCTTATCCTTTGAAGCACAAACATAAAATTATGATGAAGTGTATTATATTTTTCATCTGTGTCTTCATGCTTTTGATGTTTTGATCTAGTAAGGTTTTCTTAATTCAAAATCATGTATACTAAATTCTAAAATTTTGTTATGAATGCAATAAGTTTTTGAGGTTGCATATATATCTCTGATACATGTGATTAATAGGATATATGTGAATCCTCTTGTATATGAGTATCCAGTAGCCTCTATGACACTTGATGAGAATCCTACTGTGTGTCTATTGTATTTCCTTGAGACCCGTGCTCCTGAAGTCTTGCTGGCTGTTTGGGAAGCATATTCTCACTACTAAATGCACATTTTCCTCTCCTTTCCTTTCCCTGACCTAATTTCACATACTACACTTGTAATCACTTGACCTTCTTTCAATTTGTCTCCTAGATACATTCTCATACCCTAAAATTTCCCTTCTTCCACTCATATCAAGGCTGAACATAAAACCTACTATGTGATCAAGAACAATCATGATTCATATGTTTGTATTGTAACATGTGACCTAAGATATAATTCAATTTCACTAAAGATCCAATCACTTCCTCCTGCTAAATATCCACTAACCATATTCAGTTATGTTTCTTCTGGTTCTTTCTCTTTTTTAAAAATACAGTCTTACCCAATCTAAAGATTCAAAGCTAGAATCCACACATGAAAGAGAAAATTTGGCATTGGTGCTTCTTTTCTGGCTTGCCTATTCATAATAAATATTTCTGGGCCCATCCATTTACATTTGAATTTCATTTTTCCTTGTAAATGAATAATATTCCAATGTATATATGAACCACATTTTCATTATCAGTTCATTCATAATGAACATTAAGTTGTTTCAGGGTATTTTGGGGAAAATGCACAGGAGTTGTATTATTGAATCACGTGGTAGATCTTTTATTCTAGCTAGAAGTCTGGGACCTATTAAGGCAGTTCTTCTCAATCTTCCTAAAGATGCAAACCTTAATTATATTGTGGAGACCTTCTCACCATAAAATTATTTTGTTCCTTCTTCATAGCTGTAATTTTGCTACAGTTATGAATTATAATTTAAATACCTGATATGCATATCTGATATGCAATGGGGGGGGGTTGCAACTCACAAGTTGAAAACCACTGTATTAAGAGGTCATGAGGCTATTACCAAGAAAGGAGTATAGAACTCGGATAGTATCAAGGGAAATAATAGAACAGAAAAGGTAAAAGGGGAGAGATAGGACTGAAAGGTCCAGGGAATGCTGGATAGTTTTTATATCGACTAGACACAAACTAAAATCATTTGAGAGCAGTAAAAATCTATGAAGTACATGACTCCATTGAATCAGGCTGTAGACAAGCCTGTAGATTATATTTTTAATTAGTGATTGATAGAGGAGGGCCCGGCCAATTGCAAGTGATGGCATCCCTGGGCTGGTTGTCCTGAGTTCTATAAGAAAGCAGGCTGAGCAAGCCGTGGGGAGTAAGCCAGTAAGCAGCACTCCTCAATGCCCTCTACATCAGCTCCTGCCTTCAAGTTCCTGTCCTACTTGAGTTCCTGTGCTCACTTCCTTCAGTGATAGACTACCATGTGGAAGTGTAAGCCAAATAAACACTTTCCTCCCAAACTTTCTTTTGGTCTTGGTGTTTCATCACAGCAATTGAAATTCTAAGTAAGGCAAGGGAGTAATATGGAGAAGGATAACTAATATTAAATATCTTTGAAAATGCCAAACCAATAACTGTAGATACTTACTAAAATATATGTATGTACAATAAGTTTTAATAGAATTACTCTATAATGGATGAAAATGGCTACCCCAGAAGACAAAAGTCATCAAATAAAAATCTCAGTGAGAGGTACAATGTACCTCTTTTTGAGTTGTTGGTTAGTGTGGTCCATTACAACCACCTCATATTACAATCCATTGGTAATTTTCTTGGTTACTCAACAGAACTTGTAAGACACTATTGCTGAAGATACAACATACCTGAATCATAGAACATGGAGAAATCCAGCTGGTATCAAGATGGAGCCTCATCTATACTGGCTAGATTTCATAGCACTGGATAGATCTCATGCCACTGGAAGAGAAAACTCATCAACGCCTCTGGAGCTGTGGATACTATGAGCCAGCTACAGAAATGACTGGAGAGGTGTGCTGGTTTGTACAATGATGGCTAAATACCATCCACGCAACCAATCACATTTCTGATCATCTTTAAATTCTACCCTACAAGATGTAACCTATACTTGGTACCATGAACTGGGACAAAACTGAATGGAAAGCAGAAAGGGACTGTGTGTTGGGAGTGGGAGGTGTGAATGAGAAGGAGATTGCAGGCTACAGGTACTATGAAGAGAGAAGATGGGAATGTCAGGGGTGACTTTAATTGGGGAAAGGGAAGACTAACACAGAGAGAGATGGAGGAAGGAGAGATAAATAAAACTAAATATGCTTGGAAAAGCCATAGGGAAACATTGTTTCATAAACTTATTGAAAACATACACACAGACATAAAATATCAAAATAATCTGAGTTCTGTCACAGAGGTGAAAGCAATGCTTCTTTCTAGACTAGCTATAAAGCCACAGTGTCCGGCATCGGCAATCTTCTTTCATTATATGTATCTGGATATTGCAACACAATAACCACCAACAATATGGGTGGTTGCAAATTGCCCTTGGTTGCCTCAAAGAACTTTAAGCTTAGACCCTAATGTAGAAGATTCCACAAAAATCTGACATGGGATTTGAAGGAATTGAGCTGGAACTTGCCTGGAAACCTCTTCCCTGAGCACTAGTGCTCAAAATATTGGAAATTGCTATGCCAACCACCAGGATTAAATAATTCCACACACCTGTGAAGCCTGCACACTACAACAATGGCTGGCTCAACACTCTGCTCTGAATGGTGCAATACTGGTACTTTTACCCTGGGGATGAACAACATCTGTCTAATTGTACTTAAGGCCAGTTTAACAAGAACGAACTTATACCCAGGATTACGAACCTAGCTAACTACCCATCACTGGAGTGGTAATACATCACAGAGAGGAGCAATTGTTGTCAATATCCAGAACCAATAGAATTCCTATCTGTATCCTTTATACTTATACAACACAGTCACTTTCACAGTTCACCATAGAAGCATCTTTTTCAATAAAAGAAAGTGTTATGGAGATTTTCGACTGGTCAGAGTGTAGAGAACAAGTGACCATGTGGCTTTGGTCTTTATAGCCCCAACTGATACATCTACAACACAACCTATACACCTAGTGCTCAAAGTCCACGATCAAAGAGAGAACAGAAAGTTTCCAAGAGTCAGAGCACTGGGATGTCTTCTCCTAGAAAGTGTTTTTATAGCTATAACAGGGAAACTTTACCCACGAAATATAAAAATATGTTTGCTTAAGAATGATCTTCATAACAAGAGCACTGCAACACATGCAGCATGGACAGAAGGTATTTCCCAATGCTCTACCCCCCAGATGAGGAGCAATCAATGGCTGTTGAAGGAGAACCAGGTATCTCCAGGGAGAGCTCCCTGATAGGTTATCCAAGAGGCTCTATGTAGGTGTGTATACAGGAACAACAACAAATGGACTCAGTAGGGTATGTGTGGTGTATATAATTATATTGGAAGAGGTATAAATGACAAATGCAGTACTCATGATTAACATTCTCAGAAAAAATAATTGAATTAAAAATGTTTGGACTTGACATCTGAGTCTTACTTATAGAAGAAAATGCAAAATGTTAGAAACAATATAAAAGCAGGATAAAGAAAATTCAAATCATGGGATGTTGAGCCTCTCTGTTGATTATGATCTTATCCTTGGTTAGAAAACTTGTGCATTAAGTTTATACTTGAGGCTTTTTAAGGGGAAGAGAGTCAAGCCCTGTTTCTGACACTTAAGCCCTCCCTCTGCTTTCTCCTTCTAAAAGCAGACTCTAATGACAGGTTTAGTTTATAGCCTTTAAATGGATGGAGCCCATTTAACTCAGTTTTCTGCTTTTAACTGTGTCCATCGCTTATGGATATCTATAATTATCCACGATAAAAATCACCCAGTCCTAGTCTCACTGCCTTTAGTGTGTCCTGTTGGTGAATCTTAACAATCTCTTATATGTCATATCCTTTCCTTACCCATCTACCAAAAAGGAATAGTAAGCAACTAATATCACTTCGTAAGTAACCATTAAAAGCTATAATGAGAGTTTGAGTTTTATGGACTGTACACATTGTTCTTATGATAAAAGTGGACACTGAAATCATTATCATGCTAATTTACAGTGTCTGGCTAGGAAAATAATCTTGATTTGTCCTTCTTTCAGGATTTAGATTGTAATCTGTAATCTTTCAACACAAATAGCAGATACCACTTGAATTTCAATGTCACTCGACTGAAAAGCAGTGTTGAGAGGTTATAAAACTAATGCTCCCTATAATGTACGGTTAGAATCTGCTCCAGGGCAGAAGAAATTCACCAGATAGAGAAGCAAATGGATTTAACCAAGGCTCAGCCACACAGGCATGGATTTGACCTTGGAAAAGTTGTTCCTGTACTTCAGTGGTCTAGGTCTATAAAATGGGAAGAGAAAAATGCATTTCAGTGGCTTCCTTTGAGAACTTAATTTGACAATGGGGCTAAATAGCACTTTACATGTGGTAAACTGCTATAATTGCTCACTCAATGTGAGTCACATTTTAAATTTTGCATGCTGAATTCTCACCTTGACATCTCTGTTACTAAAGACACTTAAGACATCCATCAGTCTCATTTGATAGTTGTTGCTATTTTTTTATTTATTAGCTCTAGTTAGGGAACAAGCTTGTTTCACATGTAAGTCCCTTCTCCCTTCCCTCACCCCCATCCCTCCTCCCCCACCCCCAGCCTATCCCCCACCCCATCCACCCACCACTCCTCAGGCAGGATAGGGCCTCAATGGGGATTCTGCAAAGTCCACCAAATCTTCCTGTGCTGGTCCTGGGCCCTTCCCCATGTGTCCAGGGCCAGAGTGTAACCCTTCACGTGGGATGGGCTCTCAAAGTCCCTTCTTACACCAGGGAAAAATACTAATCCACCACCAGAGGCTCCCTGGAGTGCAGAGGCCTCCTTATTGACATCCATGTTCAGGGGTCTGGATCAGTCTTTTACTGGCCTCCCTGACAGCATCTGGGGTCGATGTGCTCTCCCTTGTTCAGGTCACCTGTTCCTGTGGGTTTCTCCAACCTGGTACAGACCCCTTCACTCTTCATTCCTCCCTCTCTTCAACTAAATTCCCGTTTTCAGCTCAGTGTATATCTGTGGATGTCTGTCTCTGCTTCCATCAGCCACTGGATGAGGGCTCTAGGATGTTGCTAGTAAATATTCCAGGTTTTGGAATTTAATTTCGGAAAGATTTTAGCAAATTACCAGGACAAAAAAGAAAATAAAAAAGACTGATGTTTGGACATCCCTCTATCTTAGTATATACTCTTAGTGTGTATAAACTCTGTTAGAGAAGCAACATGTAAATAAATTGATTAGTGAATAGGTTGGCAAGCTTTCTGAAAAGGACCAGGTAATGAGTATTTTAGCCTTTTTGGTAGTCTCTGTAATTATTTCTCAGTTGCCATTAAGCATAAAATCAACTATGAACAATACTTTATCAAATAAGCATTACTTTGTTACAGAAGACACTCATTAGTGAAGATAAGAATTTTCAGTTCACCCAGTTTTCACCCGTCACTATGACACACTCAGATGTTAAAATACTCATAATTCACAGTCCACACAAACACAGACGGCAGGGTCTTTTAACACACACAGTACCACTCCAGTTTACACAATCTACAGTTTACTTAATTACATTATGACTTCTCATTGACCTACACATCTTCACGATACAGAAGCAGAAGTCTGGAGTGAACCTGAAACTGGGCCACACCCCTTTGGGCATGGTTTCAGGCTGACGGAAGAAGACAGAGGGAAGCATGAGGCATGCATGGTTTTGCTTGTGCGGGCTTTTTCTCTTGGGTGAGCTGATCAGATATGAAGGGCAGAGAAGCACTCCCAGCCTTCTTTATTGTCTGTGTAAGTGTTCCCCAATGAACATCCATTTATCATTTATCTTAGGTCTAGTGAAATCATTACACCCTGCCTTCAGAAGTTCTTCCTTGTTTATTAATTGATATATTCCAAATGCTTTAACAGGCAGCTAGTGTATATTTTTATAGGGTTTTCCCCAATATTCATTGACACAGAAAAGCAAAGACTCAAAGAAGTTTAACTTAAAGATGATAATTCAAAGAAATGTTATAATTTAAGCCATGATCAGAAAATAACTACTTTATGTGACTATTTCCTCTAAGTTGAAGCATTCTCTCCCTGAAGCAAGAGGGAGGCTCAAAATGCTCACAACATAAATGAAATTTACATGGCTCAGGAAATAAACAAAGCTTACAAGGCCCAGAAGCTCCTGAAACTGGCAAAATTCAAAAGTTCCCTCCTGAGTTTATCAGAACAACAGTTGCTAGAAAGATTTCAGAAGTCCCCTGGCACTTCCAGGGATGAAGCTTAAATGAGCTGTCAAGCATGGTCAGTTTGTGGAGGAAGGTGCCTTTGAGTCCCCAATGTCCTAGAAAGTAACTGCATATGCTAACTCATGTTGGCAACCACAAAAAAGTCCACCTGTTCATTAAGCTAGACTTACACAGTCTGTGTCTTCATTTTGATACTGGTACACTTTCTGGGATGGTTAAACACTTGAACATGTGGCTACAGGGAAACTCTTAAACATTTATAGACTAAAGATGAGTTATTGGAGGACCTGTGTAAGAGTATGCAATTATAAGTAAAGATGAAGATAATATACAAACCTTATATTATGTACATACATATATTTTAATATATATTATACATGTCTTTTCTTTAGCATCTTCTGATAAATAATTAATAACTATCATGTAAACATGTAGAGCTGCCTTTTTGACATAGTTTACATACATAAAAGTATATAGCGTTATATAATGTGCTATGCTAATATACATAAACAGATGGGTAATCAAAAAATAAAAGCTTAATCACAAAATAAAAGAATTTACCTTATAAAAAGCATTATTGTAATCTCAGAAGTAGGTAGGCTTTATTTTTTTTACAAATATATTTAATTGTCATATACCCTGTTGACAGTTTTGCCCCCCTCCTCCTCTCCTTTCCACTCCCAAACACTCAGCCCTCTTCTGTTCACCATGATTCTTGAGGACAGTTTCAAATGTCATGCTGAATGTGTCTTTAATCTCAACAAACATGAAGTGCAAAGGACTTTAAATTATAAGTGAAATGGAAAATACTACAGTAGTGTAGTGTAGTATAATTTCTCAGAAATATATTAACTAAATATATACAGCTAGTCTATAAACTTCTACTTCTTCAAATTATTGGATTAGATAATGTGATTGGAGATTAATTGGTTGGATAGAATTTGAAAGAGGCACTGGCAATATTTCTGGACCTCAAAGACCATGTCATATTTGCAGCATGTTTTGATAAAATGAGGGCTGATAAAAACCCAGGAGCTCTTGGGATGATTGTACAATGGGGATGATTGTACAATGGGGTTACTGCTGTGAGATTTATTTGAATAGTATTAGCAAAGCCATAATTCATAAGTTAAAATTTGTTTCAGTTGAATGCTTGAGGAGAACAATTTAATCCACTTTAAAATTCAAGTTAATTATAACAGCTTTTTGATTATTTGCAACCAATTGTGTCCAAAGTCTTAGCATACTTGCTTTGTGTCAAACAATTCTCACTCATTGTACTTTCCTCTCACTGTTATTACATCGAGGACACTTAGGAAATTCAACACTTGCTTCTCCTTTGAACTGGAAAAAAGCTTTAAGATTAATGGGTTAAAGAAAAGGGCCAGTTTGTGCAATGATTTCAACACATTTAAATGCAACATCTGGCTCCTTTCCTAGTTAAAGCATCTTTCTCAAATGAGTGAGCAGAATAAAGAGTCTCAGCCATAGCAGACCTATGAAGTAAGCCACTCTCTATGTATAGTAGGTGGTTTACTAAAGTCATTGGTTTTCAGTTTACATACAAACTTGGATAATAGGCACCACATTATCTGCTCTGGAAGTTTTTGCGTATCTATGCATAAATTGCCACTGACAGAGAACTTACTCCATAGTTGAATTACCTGAATATGTCACAAAAATGACTTATTCATTTGCACCTTTAATAAATACACACTGTGCAGTAGTTAATATCCATAGAACATTGCGTGTCAAAAATACTAGTGAATGAAAAATGTAATGTGAATGATTTATGTATTATATAGTTGACATAGTGTTATACTAAGGTCTACATTCCTCATGAGTGTTATACTAAGGTCTGTGTTCCTCATGGGTGTTATACTAAGGTCTGTGTTCCTCATGGGTGTTATACTAAGGTCTGTGTTCCTCATGGGTGTTATACTAAGGTCTGTGTTCGTCATAAGTGTAATACTATGGTCTATGTTCCTCATGGATGTTACACTAAGGTATATCTATGTTCCTCATGGATGTTACACTAAGGTCTGTGTTCCTCATGGGTGTTATACTAAGGTCTGTGTTCCTCATGGGTGTTATACTAAGGTCTGTGTTCCTCATAAGTGTAATACTATGGTCTATGTTCCTCATAGGTGTTACACTAAGGTCTATCTATGTTCCTCATGGATGTTACACTAAGGTCTGTGTTCCTCATGGGTGTTATACTAAGGTCTGTGTTCCTCATGGGTGTTAAGGTCTGTGTTCCTCATGGATGTACACTAAGGTCTATCTATGTTCCTCATGGATGTATACTAAGGTCTATGTTCCTCATGGATGTTACACTAAGGTTTGTGTTCCTCATGGGTGTTACACTAAGGTCTATCTATGTTCCTCATGGATGTATACTAAGGTCTATGTTCCTCATGGGTGTTACACTAAGGTCTATCTATGTTCCTCATGGATGTATACTAAGGTATGTTCCTCATGGGTGTTACACTAAGGTCTATATTCCATCATCTCTTATTCTCCAGTTGTATGTGTCTTATTGTTCTTTTGAATATAGTTACTGAATTCCTGAAAAATGTATCAAAGGAAAGTTATTGTAATTTTGGGAAATCATCTTAATAATTTTTGATTTATTAATTGCATTAAACCAAACACATCACACATACATATGAAAATTATATATATATAGTTATTATAAAAAGAGGTTCATGTGGAGAAGCTACAATGCCTTACCATTTGCTAATGTTTTGTTCACTGCATCTGAAAAACTATCCCATTATTATGAAAGTTTAGGCTAGACTCATTTACAGCTTAGACATATATAATACAGAATGAAAATATTTTATTTTAAAATGAAAAGGATAATTGGATGTGTTATACCCCTGTGACAGCCCTTGTATCTGCTATATACTACATTGTTTCAGTGTAACAAGAAACAGGGGAACACAAATTATAATAAGAAAAGTTGATTGAGCGTGAAATAAGAACAAAGGAATTGTATTATTTAATTCTCCATTTAATGGTGTGATGGATCTGACGATCCAATATAGATCACAAACAAGTTGGCTTGGATAGATGTTTCCTTGTGAATCCTTGCCCTCTAGGTCTGCTGACAATAATTGTTTTTTTTCTCTGTAAACCAATACAATGTCAACTGTTTCCTAAGTACTTATCCCTGTATCCACAGACCACTGCAGCTCTCACATCTTATCAGAGTAGCTTCTTTTTACAACAGATAAACACTATTACAGTGAGTAACAATTGGCCAAAACACAGAGAAAAAGTGACTATGTGGTTGTCCAACTCAAACTATTACATCTTTAATGCAATCCCTATACCTAAACCTACATGGAAATGGCAAAAGAGTAGCTCAAGTCTGTAAGAGCCAGAGAATCAGAACATAATATAATGTATAATGTTCCCTGGACACGATAGGGAATACTTCCACCTATGAACTCTAAACATTGCTGCCTGAATAAGACCAGCATAATCTCAACATCAGTTCACATGCCAATAAAAATAGGAGAAATACTACATGGCCCTACCTCTAGATGAAGAGATATAGGATTGAGTGCTGAGAGAGGGAGCATCATTTGCCTCCAGGGACAAATGCCTACATTGATAGTTCAATAATATAATAATATAAAACAAAACGTGTTACATTGAAGTTGGACAGGACAAAACAGCAGAAGGAACACAGTCCAAGAGTCGAGACTCTCTCATCTGCACATTCAACAATCCAATAAAAACACTAAACTGGGAGCTATAATACATATGCAGAAGATCTGGTGTAGACCTGGGCCCTGTGCTTGCTGCATCAGTCTCTTGAGTTCAAATGAGCTTGGCTCGTGCTGATTTAGAGAACATTGTTGTCTTGGTGTCCTCCATCCCCTCTGGCTCTTAAACTTGCCCTGCCTTCTCTTCTGTGGGGTTCCCTTAGCTCTGAAGCAAGAATTTTACAGAGACATTCCACTTAGGGAAGAGTGTTTCAAGGTCTGTCACTCTCTGCATACTGGCTGGTATTTGTTCCCTGTGCTACAGGAGGAAACATCAATGATGATGGCTGATCAAGACACCTATGAGAAGAGCTGAATGTCAATAGAAATAATTTTATAACTACTTGGTGTGTACTTTTTGTTGTACTTTTCTCATTTATAGCACCATCAATGTGAAAATAAGAAACCATAAGAGTAATGTGGCATGTCTTTAGATCTTAGGAATACTCATTGAGGAGTGACAGTGATGCTTGGTCTTACACAATAACATGAATTGGTAAAGAACTGGACAGAGATAATGAAAAGATATTGATTATCTGGGAAGGTGAAAGAATAATTGAACACTACAATTTCTATAGTTAACTGAAGACAAACAAATTCTTTCTAGCCAGAAGATGACCTTGTTCAAAACCTGAAACAGATAACAGCCAAAATATTTAGATTCCCGGGGTAGAAGAGGCCAGATAAAGAGAGCAGTGTAGGAGCCATCCAACCCTAAGGCAGACTATGCCAGCCTGTTGACGAAGAATGGTGAGCTTCTGGTATACAGCCTCAGCAGCAACTTTTATGCTGATTAATTGGGGAGAATGGAGGATTCAGAGAAAAGACTTGATATGACCTCACTTCTAAGATAATTATTATCAGGTATTCTTCAATAAATCACAAAATCTCAATGATTGCTTTGATTTACCAAACACATCTCTAATGGTTTTACAAAATTACACTTTTATCACCAACTTTATAAGCTAATGAATCAAGGAATCAGTAGACACACTGGATATCCTTGAGAAAAATCCTTCATGTTCTTTTTAAAGTTGAAATAACAATCAAATTATATGACATTAAAGCAATGAATACAGACTCAGCTAAAGTACAATCTGACAAAAAGAAACTGCTAGTCTATAATATTATTGAAGATTATAATATAAATTGACAGACACACACCAGGTAAAGATACCTGATAAATCTTATTGTGATTATTTAGAAATGAGAGAAGATCAGTATAAAAACTATTTCTAGATTGTTAATTTTTCAGTTATACACCCTTTCTCTTCACCCAGTCATTGTGGGTTTTGCCTTCCTTTTACTGCCATATTTCACAAATTAGCTAATATTAAAAACATAAATATCTAATTAATAATCAATTAGTACAGAGGTTTAAACCTGCATAGTACCCCTTAAATGAAATAGTTTAAAATTAAAAAGTATCATATATTTTAGAGGTATGCTACAAATTATAATCCCACAAGGGTTTTATTCTGTATAAAATAAAGACATTATATAATACTGATTCTGTTCAATCATTAAAGTGCTTTATACTTTCCATTACTTTGGGGAGAGTTGAATGCTGGGAATCAACTTTATAGTAGGTGCTAAATTCTATTTTGTCATAATTATATTTTTCTGACTTAGATAATATTTTTAATACACAAATATGAGAAATATTAGGATTTTCTTTTTCTCTGTCACCAGTTATATTTGTTCATATATAACTACTGTTATACAGTAGAATGTTGTTAAGTATTTAAATTAAGTAATAGATAAACAATAGTCTGTATTCTCACAGGAGAGACATTGTGTCTTAAATTATGCATATATGTGAATTTAAAAATAATAGAAGTTAAGAAAAATTCACTTCTGTATTTTAAAATCAAGAAAGTAAACTTTTAGCCTAAACTTACAATTATTTTCTACAATTCAACTCTCCAAATATTTAGTTTTGAATTGCTGTTTAGTAATGGATTCTTAATGTAGAATTTTAAAATGAAGCTCTTAAATTATCATTAAATATGTGTTTAATATACATTCCTAAGTAAATCCATGTCAGACATGTGGATCAATGTAATCAAATTAAAGACCCTGATACTAATCCACATACTTATGAAAACCTGGTTTTTTGACAAAGAAGCTACAATTATGCAGTGGAAAAAATTAAAGCATTTTCAACAAATGATGTTGGCATAACTGGATGCTGACATGTAGAAGAATGCAAATAGATCCATAGCTATCCCCTGGCACAAAACTCAAGTCCAAGAGAATCAAAGATCTCAACATAAACTCGGGTACACTGAATTGGATAAAAAAGAAAGCCTTGAATACATTGGCATAGAAGACAACTTCCTAAATATAACATCAGTAGCACAGACTCTGAGAGCAATAAATAAATAAATAAATAAATAAATAAATAAATAAATAAATAAATGGGACCAACTGAAACTGAGAAGCTTCTGGAAGCCAAAGGACAGGGTCAATAAGACAAAATGGCAACCTACAAAATGGGAAAAAGTTCTTCACCAACACTAATAGAAACAGGAGAATGCACAATGCAAACAAGGCAGTGCAGTTAAGTGCATAGGTAAAATCCAAGTGTACAGATTTTACTAATAGAATTCTGAAAATGTTCTTGGAATACTGTTATTAAGTCCACATCTAACTGAGGGCAGATCTACAAAATATATAAAGAATTCAAGAAAATAGACAACAAAATACCAAAAAAATCCAATTAAAAAAAATTTGGATATAGCTCTAAACAGAGACTTCTCAACAGAAGAAATTCAAATGACCAGAAGACATTTAAGGAATTGTTCAACATCCTCAGCCAAGAGGGAAATGCAAATCAAAATGATTCTGAGATTCCTTAATGCAGGGGGGAGTGGCTTTTGCCTCAACTTGGGATGCCAAACTTTTTCTTGACTTCCCAAGGAGGGCTCTGAGGAATGGATGGGGTTTGGAATGGTGGGAAGCACGGGCAGGAAGAGGGGATGGGGGAAACTGTGGTTGGCATGTAAAATGAAAAATAAATTATTTAAAGAGAAATAGAAAAGAATGAAATTCCATGTCAAAAGAGATTTGAAGGTTGCAGGACTTCTCTTGTTTAACCAGGTAGTTGTATTTAATTTTAGACAGGACAATTAAAGGCTGTAGAATGATTGTACAACTCTGTACATTCTACAACAATGTAGAATGAATCATGTACAACTTTGCAAGGAATAGGGACTGAGCAAAGTTAGTTGTGCAGACAGCTGCTAATAGAAACGGGAGAATGTACAGTGCAAACAAGGCAGTGCAGTTGAGAGCATAGGTAAAATCCAAGTGTACAGATTTTACTAATAGAATTCTGAAAATGTTCTTGGTATACTCTTATTAAGTCCTTCATTTAGAGGCAATCATGTTAATACTCAATACACAATTAAATTCAAATGACTGTGCTATCATGAGCTTTGAAAAGATCATTTAACTCTTTTCTTTATAGCTTTAGTATCCAAAAACTCAACTAAAATTAATTTTTCTATAAACTTCATTTATTTTTATATTTATCTTATTTGCTGATGGGTTTCTCTTTAGATTTTTTATATAATAGAAGTAGATTACCAAGTTATTTTGTCTTAATATTTCCAAGTGAATTTAACTGCAGTCTTCTTAAATTGTCAAAAGGATATTAGTGTAATCTGAATTCCCCAATGAAAAATCACTGTACACATGGATCATGGTGCTACTTAGTAAAGGAGACATAAGTTTTCCCATTTGAAGAAAAATCACAACCATAAATTCCAAAACAACTGCAGAAGAATGAAAGGAAACAGATTGATTATCCTAAAAACTACTTTATTCAAGACCTTTCTTAGTAATTTCATATAAATAAAACCATCTACACTTCAAATATGAAGCCCTATTATGTAAAATGTGAATGTTGGACAACACTTAAAGAGTTCAATGCAAAAGTCCTATTTAGAAAAATCATATAAAGCAATACAAATAATATCAAAATACTTTTTAAAAAGTATTATTCTAATACCTTATACTTTATACATAAATGTTGCTAATATATTTATTTAATTTATATGTTTCTTTTGAAATGTTAACTTTCTGACTCTCTTTATAACTGGGGCAGCAGTTTGTCTACCAGTATTTAGATAAATCCTTTCCAAATTGTCAACAGAAACTTTGATCATCGCATTTACTCATTAAAAGCAAACAAATAAATATCACCATATCCTATAATCAGTCAGAAGTATATCAGGCATTATGTTGCTTTTATAACACTTTATGCATACTCAGGAATACTGCAGGTTTTTAGTTGCTTTAAGCACTTTTGCTGCAGATTAAATGTTTACTCTACAACTATTTATATTCCACCCATTCAGTATAATTTTTAACAAATTCCCTTAAGTAGGCAAACACATTAGCTATGAAATGTGAAACATACAACGAAGTGTCTCACATAATCATCAGGGTTATTTGAGAGAAAAACACGTTCCAATTCTTCTGCAACCAGAGGCGATATGTATTCCGATGAGGACTCCATTCCAATATATTAGCTTCATTTTGGTTGGGTGACAGGAAATAAGCTTCCTTTCACTCCAGGAACATCCATGATACAAATAAGACATTCCCAAAGAGCACAAACAATTTAAGAGGGGATAGTAATTGATTTTGAAATTCTAGAAATTTGTTAAGAGTTTCCTACTGAACTCTGAGGGAAGCCCTTTGGCTTCTACTGAAGATATGGTGTGACTACAGTGCACACAGAAGGGGCTTCTTCCAAAAATATCAAACAATAAATATGCACAGGTTTCAATGCTTCAATATTGTTGGATTTAAAATTTATTTAGCTAATCCTGTGGAGTGAACAGAAATAAGATTTCAATGACATTTTTCCCCTTTTATCATTGTGCTGTAGAGAAGTATTTTGACCAAAGTATGCAGTTCTAAGTGGATTCTGAAGTGGGGGAATGTTTCAATGCAAAGACTGATTGCTTTGCAAAATTGTTCAGATAGTTGTTAGATAGATAGAGATATAGACAGAATGAGAGACAGACAGGTATATACATATATAATTACATATCGCTTTCTAATATTAGGTTATTCTTATTGGTAGAAAACTGTCAGACTGATGTGTATGCATAATATTTAGTGATTTTGTTTCATTTGTCCTCTCTGTCCTTAATACAGTAATGATCATTGTCAATAATGGTAAGAGAGAAATAATATCTGATTAGTCAAATTTAGTTTTAATTTTAGTTTGAGCTCTCTGCATTTGAAAAACTATGATTATTATAATACGAAGATGAACACAGATTGTCTGAGAAAATATTAGACTTGTTGAAAGATTTTTCAATATTGACTTTTTGCTTGCTAGGCAGTAGTGAGTGAAAACAGTGGAGAACTGTTCCCCTTTAGCACAGAACTTTGACATAATTGTTTCTACCAGGTTACATATTGTGCCAGAAGAAAAATGTCTACGTAGTAGTTGAGCCATTTATAGCTTGAAATAAAAAAAGAGAATATGGAGAGGAAGTTGTAGAAAAACACTCTTTAAATACAATAATGTAATATCTTATTAATTAATATGCTCTTATTCTTGGTTATAGTAAGTGAATTAAAGGCAAAAGGTAGCCATTACCAGTAAGAGATAAGACAATGACTGTGATAGTTTGTGCAACAACATTCACGATGTAGTCAACTGACAAAAAAAAAAAAAAAAAGGATTACTTTGGCTTACAGTTTCAGAGCTTTTATCCTAGAGTCATTGCTACATTTCGATTTTGGTCTGTGCAGGCTCGTACAATGTGACAGGAATTTGTGGCACAGCAGAAAATTTCCTCACAGTAGCCATGACCAAAGGAGAGACAGAATGTGCCAGACATATTTTAGATAATGCTGACTTTCTCCATATAGGTTATACCTCGTAAAATTCCTACTTTCTTCCAATGTGGCTGACTGGGGAACTATTCAGATGCCCAATTTAAGAGTAAATAGAACTTTTAATTAATTTGAGTTTCTGTGAGAAATTTATACAAAATAATTCCCATGAATTTTGACATCATATCATGTACTGTATAGAACTTTGTCATGTGTATTTTTATCTTGTATAAAAATTCTTTAATTGTTTAAATTTCAGTTTTGTTCTTCAAAAGTTTAATACTGTTTGTGAAACACATAAATATCTTGTGAAATAAATACACAGGTTCTATCTCTACTTTTGTGAATTCCCACAAGGTTATATAATTTATGAAACAAAATATTTGAAAGCTGAAAATGCATATCTCAGTGATAGTGTGCTTGCCTAGAATGGGGAAAGTCTGAGTCCTATTTCTTCAACCATAGACAGAATCAAACTTGGGAATTTTCATGTTGGAGATGCCTCTATTGGGGCCAGCTCAAGAATTTGTATAAGGAATGTGCATTACATTGAATTAATGCAATTTAATCTTTTTAAAGGCATGCATTCATTATAATATGGTCTTTTGATTTCCAAACTTTTAAAAATGTGTTTATTTTTATTAACTCTTGATCATTTACTACACTTATGCATATGCATGAGAAAGTCATAGTATTGGAAGCCAGGGATGCAAAGATTTCCTTTGTTTCCATTCAAAGCTTGTAGATTTGCAGAGAAAACCAACTTCATTGATTTATTTTCCCTTAAATTTCCTGAAAAGAAAAGACTTGTAAGACTAAGGAAATCTGGATAATGTTAGTCATATGGATGTTTTCAGGGCTATTTAGTATTGAGTGACCTATTGTTGCGCTCTTCCCAGGGGAAGATTAATTCTCCTACCATATTCTTTGGTAACCTGTAGTATTGTTTATGATCTAATAAAGCCACTGGAGATCAGAATGCAAAGAAAATCACAGCCATAGAAGCTGGGCAGTAGTGGAACACACCTTTAATCCCAGGACTCAGAAGACAAGGGCAGATGGACCTCTCTGAGTTCAAGGCCACAGGAAAGTGAATCAGTCTAAAAGAGAATCAGAGCTCACACCTTTAATCCCAGTTCTAGAGAGAATATAGGGAGCTCAGTGTGGTCTTAGGCAGCTGTCTAAGATTTGGTGTGGAGCAGTGCAGTCTGAGGTTCAGGGTATCACTCCTTTCATATAAGTTTGTGTAGAGATGGGAACTCTCTAGTGGTTTGGCCACTTTGCTTCTCTGATCTTCAGCTTGTACCCCCACTGTCTGTCCCTGGGTTTTATTTGACATGCTACATGTAGGGCTGAGGCTTGTAGGCTTTACCCCATCCACTTTAGGATGTCTACTCTTGTCATTGTTCAGCTCATTTAGACAGTCATGTACATGAGACTTTGTGTGTAGCCTCTAAAACCACTAGGAGACAGGGTTGCACATTCATGCAACAAGGACATCTGTTCAACCATATTCATAGCAGCATTGTTTGTAATAGCCAGAACCTGGAAGCAACCTAGATACGCTCAACTGAATAATGGATAGAGAAAATGTGGTGCATTTACACAATAGAGTACTATTTAGCAGGGAGGGAGGAAGGAATCTTGAAATTTGCAGGCAAATGGATGGAACTAGAAGAATCCATCCTGAGTGCGGTAACCCAGTCACAAAAAGACAAACATGATATGTACTCACTCATATATGATTTTTAGACATAGAGCAAAGGATTACCAGTCTACAATCCATACTGCCAGAGGAGCTAGGAAACAAGGTGGACCCCAAGAGAAGATTGCATAGCCTCTCACAGAAAGGGAGGGTAGAACCCCTGAGCAAAGTCAGAGCATGAGAGGGGGGAGGAGGCTATTCAGCATTTTAAACGGAAGCATTTTTATATGCCTTAAAGGGGTGGTATATATTTACCATGTCTATACAAGAATATACCCAATAGTCAGATATTGGTGGATGAGCTGAGTCTCTACCCATCAGTACTAAATTACATGATACATTAAGATTCCAGGAGATTGGGAATCATTGTCGTCATACAAGTATCACTGATGACAACATCAGCCTCCACGGTATAGTTATAATAAAATGCTCGCAAAGGTGCCTTTGTAAACAAAATGGGTCACAAAACATATCAAAAGTCATGAATCGGAAAGAGATGAGTAGGGATGGGGTGTGTGTGTGTGTGTGTGTGTGTGTGTGTGTGTGTGTGTGTGTGTGTGTGTGTAAAGATGGGAAGGAAATAAGAAAATCTGAAGAGAGAGCAATTAAATTGCATTACATATATGTATACAATTGTCAAAGAAGAAAATTGACCTATAAAAATAAAGAAACCTCATCATTTATAACATGGATGGCATTGGAGAATATTATACAAGTTGACATTAATACCCCAAACTGCAAAACAAATATTGATGTTCTCACTTATAAGTGAAATCTTTAACAATGTAATACATGAAAGCAGAAAGTAGAATGGAGGTTTTAGCATCTAGCTTGGCATATGATAAGATTATGGTCAAAGTGTATAAATTCTCAGCTATATAAAAGATAAACTTTTTGTACTATACAGTGTGGTAAACAGATTTGATGAAATGTATCATCCATCACATGTTTTGTAACTATAAAATTGATTTAACACCAATTCTTTCAATTAAAAAAATAACAAATATTTGTGGGTAGGATAATATTGATGAACTTGGTTCAATCATTTCTTATTATCATAGGATCAGTTTGAATACCATAAATGCAATCATGTATACTCATTTTAATGTGTTAGATGATAAGGAGAAGGAAATATGTGATTTACTGACCAGCTAACAAGCTCACTGCTGAAATCTTTCTCTTGAAACTCTGTCTTAAAGACCAACCACCTTATGATTTTATATAACTTCATTTCACATCTAATTCAAATGGCTCATTGGAATCAGAAACAGCAACAGCATATAGAAATGAATTGTATTATCATATATTAAGTAGAAAAATTAACTTTCTTTAGATGCCACCTAAAATGTGATATACTTTCTGTTTAAATATTGAAGAGCATTCAGACATTACTTTGTAAATCAATTACAATATTGAATGGAGAAAGGCAGCATAGATCTGGCACTGAGTTTTTCATTTGAAAAGTGTTTAATTGACCAAATTGTGTGGGCATTCCTTACTTTTACCTGAAGGACATAAAATATAAGTAGGACCCCAAAATATTAGTGGAAAACAAGGATTATTTCAAATATTGGATATATGATTTAAAGTAACTAAATAAATCCTCTAAATGCCAGTGCAAGGCAATCCTCTTTTTTGAAAACATATTCACATACTCAGTGGTGTTTGTACACACATGTGCTATGGTGACTGTGAAGATCAGAGAGCAATATATGCAACTATGTTCTCTACATAAATGATGTATGTCTTGGGGACCAAACTTGGGCTGTCAGGCTTGGCAGAAAACACACTCACCCAGTGTGCCATCTTGACTACACAAGAGCCTTCTTTTGTTGTTGATGTGAACATTGTTGGTATTGTCATTAAGTAGAGATAATAAGCAACCTTTTTAGATAATGGATATCATTAGATCATTTTATATATTTGCATATACATAAATATTTATTTTTTCTGATTTTTTTATTTGAATTAGAAATAACATTGTTTTACATGTCAATCCCAGTTCCCTCTCCCTTCCTTCCTCTCCTACCATATCACCCCCCAAATAAAACCCTACCTATCACATATCCTTTCTGCTCCCCAGGGAGGGTGAGGCCTTCCATAGGGGGTCATCAGAGTCTATCATATCCTTTGGGATAGGGCCTAGGACCACCCCTGTGTGTCTTGGCTCAGGGAGTATCCCCTCTATGTATCACTAGATCTTTTGTTGCATATATCTCTTAGGCATTAGCAGTTGTGTCTTAGCTGTAAGAATTAACTGGCTGGAAAATGTTTTATCTTTAATCTTGTTTACAATGCTGCATCTTGAGCAGTGCAGGGTGGTACACACCTATAATCCCACAGTAGAGAATCTGAGGAAATGGAATCTTGAGTTTGACTCCAACCTAGGTTATATAGCATGTTCCAGACCAGCCTGGGCTACAGGGCAAGACTGTCGTCCAAACAAACAAATAAACAGATAAATAAAATAAAAATTGAATTCCCAATCTCACTGATAATCCCCAAATTGCTTCACCAAAAATTTCCCCTCCCACTGTTCTCCTTAAAGAAACATAGCAGCGGATTTGCTTCCCCAAGAAAAATGATGATCCCTGGCAGAGACACAGGCCCTTGTGGGACACAGACTACAAATCTGAGTGACTTTCTTCTAAAGTAAACCAATACTTGACCACAAACTGAATTATGAAACTGTATAGTAATTCAGCCACAAATAAATTTCCACTGCTTGCTGGGGAGAAATTGATCTGTTAAATGCCTGTGGGAAAAAAATAAAACAAATATGTAGTGCCAGTGTTACACTAAAGATACATATTTTTCTGTTTGAATAGATGACACTAAGGCACCCAAATTAAATACTAATAAAATGTCAGAAATACTTAGGCAGATATCAGATGGAAATTAATAGATGGAAAGAGGCAGTGGATTTCTGAATTGTGGCCCCCACATAGCCTAAGACTGTGTGGATAATTCCTTGATGGGACTGGGGTCGTTTTGTTCCTTCAGAAGAGTTTTGGTATGTGTGTGGGTGGGTATGTGTGTGTCAAAGCAGAGGAAGAAACATTTGAGATTCAAGCTGAGAGATGGTCTAGAATAATTAGACTTCACAAAACACTGTCCAAAATCTCTTCTAGACTTGTTTCTTTAAAAGAATTGTAGAAGACATTGTTCACGGTGTCAGTATCATCCCAAGCATTGCTACCCAGTGGCTCTCAGCAAGCACCTCAAAAAGTATGTTTATCATAGTATTTTAATTATAAGGTTCTCTGCTTTAATGCATTAATATGAGTGATTTTTATTTACTTCTTCAACCCCTATTTCTAGTATGTTTGGTACTTACATATCTATTGAAAATCAATAAAATATGAAGTGGTGTAATCAAATCTTCAGAGATGCATCTGAGTGGCTTTTGGCTGGATCAGGCTTCTAGTTAGAAAGATTGGTCCAGTGGGTTCATGAATCACAAACAAGAAAGAGAGAGAATGGATATGGAAGACATGTTTTAGAACACTTGGACGGCATAGAGGAGACAAGGAGGCTATTAGGGGAAAACAGTAAGAAAGAGGAGAAGGCTTTTAAATATAATCATGTGTAGTTTGTTCTAATGGTGTGGAAATACGGGAAAGAGGCATAAAAATAACCTCAAAGCTATAAAATTTTGAAAATATAATTGTGGTAGCCATGATGACCAGAAAAAGGAAAAGAAAGTTTTATTAGTCAAAATTGTGCATTTTTAAAATTAATAATAATCACTAAACCCCAAAGACTGGAAACTCATAAAACAAGAAGCAGAATCAGTATTGAGTTTAGATAGTGCATTGGGAACATTTGAGGGGATGGGGAAGGAAACAGGGGGAGCTAGATTTAATTATTTTTCATTGGATATATGCAGGAATTCTTAAAGAATAAATTTTTATAATTTAACAAAAAATATACATGCATACAAAAAATAAAATGTTTAAACAGATTTAATGACCACTCATTTGCCCTGTTTACACTCTGTTTTACCTATCTATCTATCTATCTATCTATCTATCTATCTATCTATCTATCTATCACCTATCTATTAATGTATTTTCTATCCATGTATCTTAGAAGACTCAATAGTTTAATTTATCAAATGTCAATTTTTGACATAGTATGGAAGCTCTCTTCCCCTGTTCATAAGTATCTCAGGGATGCAAATATCACACAGTGAAGAAATTTACCAGTGTTTAGCTAAACCTTGCATATAGCTATTCCTAAAGAAAACCTAAAATATATTATATCTAGCTTAGTGTTTTTTCACATGATATTCAATTTTAATATCTGAAATAGGAAAGACCATATTCCTCTTTCAAAAGAAAATTTTTCACATAGAAACAAATAGTTTATTGAAAATTTTATACATCCTTTCTAAATGGCCCTCAGATACAACCTCCTTGCCTTCAAAATCCACCATTTCTTGTCATGCAGACAAACAATTTTTCTGAGAAATATAATATGGCCCACTATTGCCAGAAACAATCTTCAAGAGATATGTCAGACTCCTCATGAGTACTCAAAAAACTTGATAATTGCTTTAGAAGAAAACCAGAGAAAAGCTGGCCAATTTGGGTAAAAAAAAAAGATATTACAAAATAATGAGTAAATTTCAAATCAGATAATAAAGTAAAAATAAGAATTTTCATTATTCATATAAAATTCATTCAAATGTGGCTTTCCTAATTCTAGTAATAAATAAATTGATTAATGATATAAATGTTTTAACTACAAAGTCAGCCTTTAGAATATCCATTTATGATTGTGGAGGAAAATATTATTTACAAAGTCTTCAAGTAGTCACAGTTTGAGGTCCCAAGTAACACATAGGATATAGAGGTAAGTTTCTGCCCAGTTAAAAATGTAGATCCTTTTTCATTTTAAGGAAATTACTGTGAGAAATGTATTATTATATACCATTACTCACACGAATATAATTTGTGTTCATAGTTAAACTGTATCTTAATGGACAATCATATCTCATTACTGGTAAAACTTTAGAATTAATGGAAATGCAATGTAATCCTTATACATGCAAAATTAGTACCTAGGGTTGTAAAAGTAGCAACTAAAAATATGAATTGTAGAATTAATGTCATTAATATAAAATGTATTTTCTATGTTTTATAAATATACCAACAATTCTATTAATGAGGAAATTTCTCCAAGTATGATTTGTGATACCTCTCAAGTATGCAAGGAAGAGAGTAATCTTGCTTACATAAAGTAAATAAAAAGGCAGAAAACTGCACTGGAGAAAAATAAATGAATGCAAATTTTATAAATTCTTTTATAATTCTATCTCTAGATTTTAAAGTGAAACTTTAAAATCTTAATTTAATTCCAATTCAAACTCCCGAGTTTAAAATTTAAATTAATCTATTCTTTGGTAATGGGACCAGTTGAACAAAACCTTACATAACTTCCAGACCTCTGCTAAAAGCAGATATCATAGATTTACAAAGCATAAGTTGAAAATTTCCTCATTAGAACTGTATTTTTAGTAAAATACTGCTTTAAAGTAGTTCCAAGGGAAAAGGGGATTGTTATTCAGGAAATTCAACAAGGATTGGAACAAACACACTGGCCAATATGAAGAATTGTAGAAGCAGAAGAAACGGATCATAAATAAAAGACTTTACAGAGACTGAGTGAAGGGGGTAAAATGTGCCAGGTGTGTGAGAACCCCTGAACACAACTCCATAAAAGGCAACTTCCCTTTAACTTCAGCTGACTATGTCATACCAAGAGGTGCGGTACACAGATGTGCCCAGTGCCCTCTTGCGGTTCATTGTTTATCTTTGCTGAAATCTGCTTATGTTTTTAAAATAACCTCTGAGTAGATAAACATTCTGTAGACTAAACAAAACATATCCTCCAGCTGCACATTTTAAGAGCCCACGGTTTAACACCTTTAATCTCCATGATTCATTAGCTCATATACCTCAATCTCCTAATACAAAAGTAGGGTGAGTATTGTCTGTATAATGGAATAAACATCTGGAACTGTACATAGCCCCCTTTATAAGAGCTGCCATGGTCATGGGTGTCTCTTCACAGCAATAGAAACCCTAACTAAGACATATTGTTTTTAATTTACTATATTTGTTATGTTTGGGGTGTGTGTGTGTGTGTGTGTGTGTGTGTGTGTGTGTGTGTGTCTAGTGGGTCTTTTTTTTGTTTGGTTTCATTTTTTGTTTATATATTTGTTATCTTAAGAAAAAGTAATTAAAGGCATGAAATTCAGTGGGTGGGAAGGTGGGGGACATCCGGGAGTATTTGGAGGAGGTAAAATATTTAATTCTTTAGCTACAAAATGTCTAATGTATATTAAAATGATTTTAGCATATATTTTTGGCAAAAAAATGAACTATATGTATTATACAATGAATAAACATGAGAATAAAACTTTTTCAAAGTTTATATAAAAATTAAAAACTATAATTTTAAAATATGAGAATGAAATGTACTTGAATAGAAAAACTATATTAATATAGATTTAATAATAATTGTGTATATTTAATAATTAAAATGAATATGCAGAAGTAGAACGCCAGTTACAAAATATTGTTTGAATTGCAGCAAATCCATGAAGTAACAGCAAATGTCTAACATCAATGTTATATGAAAGATTTGTTAAATAGGCACTGTTCCACATACCTCACATAGACTATCTGCTCTAATTTTCAAAAACTCCATAAGGGAGATATTATATTATCTGCACTGTGATCATAAAGGAAGCAAGTTTTGAAATTATTTTTTAACATGTTCAAACTTTAGTAACTTGATGGTAGTAATGGGATTCAAATCTATAAAATCAATCTATACATCTATAAAAACATATCTCCATATTAAATAAATTATATACATAACCATAGGGACCAGAAAAAAATGACCATTTTTATTTGCTACAGATGGAGATCAATCCTAATGGATACATCTACAAGACAACTCCATACCTAAGGCTAAAGTATCATTGTAGATGAAGGGACAAGAATAGGTCATAAAAGCTAGAGCTTCAGGGAGTTTTCTGTTAGATATGTATTCTAGTAATGTCAAAAGCTACACCCATAAAGTGTCACCAACATGACTTCTAAAACAAGAGCTGAAAAAGAAAAACAACAATAGGCAGATTAACACGGGCTGGAGAAAGTACAGGAGGCCTCAGCTCGACACAAAGAACTACCAGTACCTAAGGAATGTTAAAGTAAGAGAAATATTCTTCATCAGAAGAGCACACCTAGTGGTTGTCCAATGCCAAATGATCACACA
Source organism: Cricetulus griseus (assembly GCF_003668045.3). Taxonomy (NCBI): domain Eukaryota; kingdom Metazoa; phylum Chordata; class Mammalia; order Rodentia; family Cricetidae; genus Cricetulus; species Cricetulus griseus. Next base: position 266,204,881 of record NW_023276807.1, on the reverse strand, counting down.
CACACACACACACACACACACACACACACACACACACACATATATATATACATATATATATATGTAATATTCTCTAGATTGAACAGGATATATGTATCATGTGTTATACATACAGATATATACATATTTTATGAAAATTTATACACATTTAAGGATATATATATATTCATATAATAACAATTAATATAAAAGAGACCAGGAACAGAAAAAGGAGGCATATATGGGAGGGTTGGGGTAAGGATGGAAAGGAGAAATGATGTAATCTCAAAATAAAGGATATATATTCTTTAAATAAAACAAATAGTAAGAAAATATGAAATCACCCTCTGTGTACAAGCAACACTAAATCCTCTGGAAAAACTAAGAATGACTGTTCAGTGAGGCCAGATGACTCGGGTTCTTGAGCTCATGCTTACTTCATTGTCTATTACCTCATTAAAGATATTTACAGTTATGAGAATTATGAGATACGCAGCACATATTCTTTACTGCAATATGTTGAGACACATTAGTTGTAGTTCTAACTCTAATAAAGTAAGTAGGAAAGTTAAGCAACACACACTACTCTAGTAGTGAGCAAATTGGAATTTCCAAAGAGCTAGTAAAAGGTCAATGCCCAATAAAATGAGATACTCTCCAATAATTAGGAAACTGTCTATAAGATAGGGTACTTTTGTAGTTAAAGAGGTTAAGGTCCTGCACAGTCAGCTAGAAGTAAAAGTGGAAATGGACTAGGGAGACATATAGTAATAATAAATATGAACTTTAATCTGTGAGATCAGATCATTGTGGGGAAACAGGATGTTTCTATGTGGAAATGGCTACTTGTTGTCATACTGTGTGATAGACATCTTTTCACATATGAACTCTTGACACACAGGAATGTCCTTTTCTACTTAGTGATTAATGCAGTATCACTGGGGGCTTCCAAGGAGTCTGACACAATGAGAATACCAAAACAATTTATCTGAGAAATTTTAGTATCCATGGGTTAAGATGCATATAACAGGAATCTACCTTATATAATCTAGATATGCCTTATGGCTCCATCAACTCCAAGAGATATTTAAATTATATTAATCAGGATCACAATTACCATCTTTGACCTAGGAAACCAGTGAAGAAGATATTGTTAAAACTTCTTTATTTCTACTCAATTAGGCAACACACAGTGGGTTTTGGAAATGTCTCCAGCAGATAGGTATTACTTCAGAAGAAAAATTGCCTGGAGCTCACATGTTGCAAAATCATCATCATGAATTTAAAAATGTCTCTAGGATTATACTCCACCCTTTTGTAGCATTCCTAGACTTTCATGGATCATAATTATTTTTCATATGTTGAACTAAGAATTTAAAGAAACTGTCTAAATAGGTTTGCAAATTTGATGAAGTAGGCTAAGGTATCTCCATCAGCAGATATTATATGGTTCATTACATTACCTTTGCTAGAAATAGGATTGTTTTATGGGTACATCCTCTCAGCTGTAAGAACAGACTACTGTGTCTGCTAATGCATAAGTTCATCACTCAGCTATACTTTTTATGAACCCTAAGTGAAGTAGTTCATGTTTTATTTCATCTGAAATGATATAGGTATTTATACACCTGCATATCACACATCTACACTATGCTAACATAAGTGACAGTCCATTGGATACATAGAAGCCAATTTCTGAATTCACTGTCGTTGTCATAACTTGAAATAGAATAGTGTTCTTAGAATATTTGTTGAGAATTGAAGGATACAAGTGAGTAACTGTCAGAATGTCTGGGCACTCTTCAATGAAAGGCAAAATAACTGTGTTCCCAAAGTGAGGATTGGGCATGAAAAGTTGTATTGTAAGAGAGTTTTCATCTCTTTCCTACAGATAAAAATAAGGTTTGCTTCACTGTTCCAGCAGCAACGGCAATTGTAATCACCGAGTTAGTATTTGCATGTGTACAATGCAAGTCATACTAAATAAAGTTCATGCAGAGTTTGTCTTGGTATGGTATAAAGGAAATTCTGGTATCCTGGATGATTTCTGGGGCACAGTGGTGGACAAGTTTGATCAGTGTCTTGCAGCTCTGCATCTCAGTCAGTCACAATTCCAACTCTGCCTCTGCAATCACAGACAGCTGCTCAGAGGTAAGGGAAAATGACTCCCAGGTAGGGTTCTCTTACTGGCATCACCATACAGATGAAGGCATTGCTGTTCCTGAGGCTGCCTCAGTCTCCAGTAAATAAACCCAGAGCTCACATGCTGGCATCATTTGCTTTTAGGATTATTCTGTGGGATGTTTTTGTTATTATACTTTGAATGAAAGGTAACTGATATTACCTTTATAGTGGTGAAATATTTCTATCTTAAGGCAATATTACAGGATAAAATTATAAGCTGATTAATGACATAAGTGCAATAGAAGTGTATTGTATTATTGCATTTCCTACAACAAATTTTTGTTTGACATAATGGAGAAATAAAACAAACAAAAATATAAGAATAAATGATTTTCTGGCTGATAATGCCTCATCCTGTGGCATAAGTGTCATTCACAGAGCGGGAGCAGAAGGAAGAGACTGGTTACACACCGTGTACAAGTGTTGTATTTGCACACTCCTCCATGCCTTGTAAAGATTGCTCCCGAATTTCCTGAGAGACTTGCCTAAGCTAACATTTGCTCCACTCACTCATCAATCAGATGTGACCACAGGAACCAGGATTCTAAAGAATCACTATTACTATATGTGTACATATACAAACGTGTGGTGTCTGTCTTAATATGCCAATATTTGCATACATTTATTTGAAAATATTTCCTTCTTCCTTATACAAAAAATTATATTGTTTTTAACTTTAAAACTGGAGAAATTACTGAGCAAATGGTCTTAATTAACTAAATTGCTCTGTAGTGGAGCTGATGAACACTTAGCACTTTTAAATTCCAAATGCTTTCTAAGTATCTAATTCTGTTCTCTAGGGAACAGTTTACATCCTGATAGTTGTATTCTTAGAGTTGCAGTAGATATTTGTGCTGCTTTTTGATTCAGAATCTCAAAAATTCTTTTTATCAACAACTTCTTAGATTGAAAATCATTGAAACGAAACTAAATTTTTATGACTAGTTACATGCTTGATTGTCAACTCACTTATCTTTGCAAACTGCTTAAGAGATGGTTTTATTAAATGATTACATAAGAGAAGATGGATAATGGCTCATAATATATTACTGAAAAGTCTGGAAGTGTTTGGCTTCTGAAAATCCAGTATCATTTTTCATTTCACTTCAAAGAATTTATATTTTCAAAATATGAATATTTTTTGTATTCCTTTCTTTTTAATCAAAACAAGAATGGGTAGTTTTGTTCTGTGATTCATATAGGTATCAAATTTAAATATTACCAACTGGTTTCCTTTGTTTATTATGTTACTCAGTTGTATGACAAGCGGCATGATGGGGAACACAAAATTATCTGAGATTTCCTTCCTACTAATGTGGAAAGGCTATTAGGTAAGTCTACCACTTGCATTTAAGCTAAGTAGGCATTTCATGAGCTTGTTCTCAGAGTAGCTCTGCTTCCTCAATTTTATTTTTCGAATATACCATTGTAACTCTATGTAAGATGCTGGTTTTAACATAAATGGAATGCAAAGGAAGAGTGCAGGGCAACAGTAAGTATCATGCACATTAAGAAATTGTCCTCTTACTGTTAATGAACTGGATATTCACATCATCTGTCTTATAGTTATGAGAGCATTCTCCTCCACATGACCTGATTTCTGTAATGCATGTTCCATTAACTGCCAAGAGCTAACCAAGAGCACAGCTTTCTTGTTTGAGCATTTTGCCAACATTTTTGTCTTAAGTCAAGCTTTAAGTTCCATATATATAATGGAATCTAGTATGTAAACAAAGGAAATACATATAATTTTGTGGCTAGGTATGTACCTTGGGTATACAGTACAGTGCTAGCCTAGCATGTGTGAGGCCCTGAATCCAAAATATAAAATAAAATTGTCCTCCTCCTCTTACTCCTCCTCTCCTGCTCCTCCCCTCCCATACTTTTGCCGCATATTCTTCTCCTTCTCCTTCAAAATGTTAGCTAGGCTGGCCTAGGCTAGTACTCTACCAGTGACATACATTCCCAACACTGTTTGCTTCTTATTGAATTTTTATTAAATAAATTCTTTAAACCTATACAAGACTATTATAATTAAAGTGGAAAATGCAGTAATCATTGTTACTATTCCCAAGTTAATGAGATTACCTAGACTCTCATTCACATTATGAGGCATATGTGAAACTGGGCCTTCCTAATGTTTGCTTATTCATTTAACACCACTGCAAAATAGGACACATGAAATCAATATCAATGCAAGAAGCAGACAAGCAGAGAGTGCAATTTAGTTTGTCAAATTAGACACAGCTAGTATTTGGCAGACCCCAGATCCTGAGCAGCACTGAGACACTTTATTATAATGAGTAGGAAGAGACTTTTTAAGGTTTAGTGTAAACACTCAGATGAGGAAGAGGTTGACATTTGCAATGTTTTCCTATTAGCTTTACATTTATTTCAAGTAGAAAAATAGCATGCTCACATAAAAATAGCCCCCTTTTTAATAATGATAGGCTTCTGCAGAGAAAGCTGCTATATTATATAACACAGATTCAAGGGGAGTCATACTCGTGGTCTAGAGAGCGAGTGAAACCTCAAAGGTGAAGGAAGACATTGGGAGTGTCTGCATTCTAATGACTTAAAAGGAACAGATAGAATGTAAGTGAAGAAGGGAAGATGGGGAGTAGGGTAGAATGATGAGTTCTGTGATGATAAGGCTGTTGTTCTTATGAACTCAAGTGACCTGCACAGGAATGATGGGAGAAGCTTGTAGGGCCCTTGCTTTTGTAAACAAACTATTATCCATGCTTCCATATTCAACCCTAATGACACTCACTGGGTTCCCCCAAAAAAAATTAGTTAGGAAGAAGGATGTTGGTAGGAGTGTAAGGGGACAAGAGAGGGAAAGGGGACATATGATCAAAATAATTTACGTGGATGCATGAAAGTGTCATGATGAAACCCTTTATTGTGTATAACTAAAATGCATTAATAAAAACTGACAACTGAGCTCCTGAACTCATCTCCTTGAATCCCACTAAGCAGACATAGTAAGCTCTCCTTACACCAATAAATACTTCATTAAAAGCTAAGAGGAAAACGTCGTGGGAGGCACTCTGAGTAAAGTAATGTTGCACAGATACCATGTGTGCTGACATACTCATAGGTCTCTAGAGCAAGGACTGCTGAAGGATGAGGCACCAGGACCTCCTTAGCCCCTGGTAGAGTTCTTTTGTGTGCACTTCTTCATCACCCCTTCCTTCTGAGTAGCAAGAGGAAACAAACTAGGTTAGAATGGGAAACTTTGGAATGGACAGCAAAGCTCTTTACATGAAACAGTTTCTCGTTGGAAGGATAAAAGATCCTTTTGTAGGTGGATACTATTGATAGAGATCAGGACTGTCGTATCTCATTGGTAAATCAAGATATATCTTTTTATAAGCTGAGGAGCTAACAGAACAGGCTATCCCTAAAGGAAGATATAGATACAGTGACAGAAAAAAAATACAAAGCCATAGAAAACACTTCCTGTGAGGTAGGAGTGAAGGAAAGAAGCAATACTCAAGGAACAGAAAGGAGTTCATGGTGCTAGTTGCACTAATGACTTCTCCCTTTTTCCTCTTTCTGGTTCTTTCTCTGGCATAGGAAAATGGAATAGAGGAGAACAGAATGAAAGAAAGAGATGAACTCCTCCACAGTTTAGGATCTAAGCTGAGGCTTGGTTAATGTAGGAACATGTCTAGATCCTGAGAATTGATAATGATTATCTTGACCAAAGTCAGCTTAACCCTTAAATGCAAACCCATATTATGTGCTGTGCTGATATATTATTTATGATTTATTAAAGCTTGCCTGAGGATTCAAAAGGCAAAGTCAGCCACAAGCTACAGAGATCAGGAGGTGGTTGTACACACACCTTTAATCACACCTCTTGAGAAGTAGAGGTAGACAGATCTCTGTTAGTTCACAGCCACACTGAGATACTCAAAATTGATTCAGTTCTAAAAGAAATAGCTCACACAAAGATGATCTCAGCACTTGGGATCACATGTCTTTAATCCCAGACCTAGAGGGGTATACAAAAGACAGGAAGGAGCCCATTGTCTCAGACTGCATTCTGGGTTATTCTCTGGATTCTCTCCAGCCATGCTGGGGAGAGGTAGCAGTCTGAGGCTTAGTTAAGAGCCCTGGATCAGCTTTTCAACCTGAGACAGAAAGAGCTAATGGCTGGCTGCTTTACTTTTCTGATCTTCAGCTTGAAGCTTGAACCCCAATATCTGTCTCTGGGTCTTTTGTTTTCTACACCTGGATCAGACCAACTCTTATTGAATATAAAATGAATAATCCTTGCTAAGAAAACATTTAGAATTGTGAATAAAATGCACCTTGTCTTCAAACTCCGTGTTGTTTGTTTTCTGAAATAGTGTCAACTAAGTAGCCTAGGCTGGCCTTGAATTCATGGCCCTCCTGCTGCCTTAAAACAATCCGTTTTAAACCAAAAATCTGAGAAGCAGGGAAGAAATTGGTATACTGTGTTTGATTGCTACTAGTAGAGATGACATACACATAGAGCTCAGGTGGCCCATGATGACATCTCTATCAATACAGGAATGAACTTCTTGAGAACAATTGTTAGGAAAACACGAGTGGAGGGAATGTGTAACGAATGGATAATGTACACAAAAGACTAGTCCTCTCAGTCACTGGGAATATGGCTCACATTTTTCAGAACATTAAAATTAATTTTATATCTCATAAAACAATAAAATTCCTGTATGTGTAACCTTATTCTGATCAGAAAATGCCTGGGAGAGGCAGACCAGCTAAGTTGTCTAAAAGAGGCAGAGACCACCTAAGCCATCTGGAAGAGAATCTCTGACTTTCTCTACTGTCTACAAGTTGTACAGAGCTCTCATTTCCCCAATTCCTTGAGTTGTCACCCATACTGACTTTGGTGATCAGCTGTCTTTCTTTGAGTCATTTTTGCTCCTATAAGTCATTGTTTACTCATATTCCTAAAAGTGATCCCAGTAAAAATCAATAATGCACCAAGCTGGACTTTGGTAGTATTCTTACATTAGAATGCCATCGGTTGGATATCTGGGGTGAGTGGATATTTGTTCATGTTTCCATAGAAACACTGTCACACAGCAAAAGAATAACTGTCAGTCATTTCTTTGCCACAGATACTGATGGACAATTGATTGGGTCTAGATTTTTGTTGGCTCTACATAAGTACACACATCACATCAGTACTCTCTGCTAACCACACATCAATAGAATAAAGTAGAATGATCCAAGGTTCCCTACATAGAAAGCTCCTATGGTATCCAAGTTTTGTCATGTTGTCTATTCTTGATTCTGCTTTCCATGTCCAAAGAGTCTTCACTAATGGATTTGATCAACTCCATACTGAACTGCTTGGAGAAAATATGTCTGTAGGGAACATGTATAGCTCCATTGGTATTCATTAAGCAACACAGAATGACTAACTTTTATAGAGCATTTGTTCCATGTTGGTATTATAGATGATCTCTGCATGTACAATGCACAAATATCATGTCACTTTCTATAAGGAATTTGCAGGTTCATAGATTCCAATATCTGTAGAAAAATTCTGGAATGACTTCTCTTCACATACTAAGGGTATAGTCTCAATTTGGCTACTGACAAAACTGGTTCCAAAGCATCATATGGAGACTTTTTAATTATACTATTATATTCTCCCTTCAGTCACAATGCTAGTACACCCTTTGCATTCTGTGGATTGTGTCCAATTCTTTTGCAAAGCTATTGCTCTTTTGTTGAGAATGTTATGAAATGATCCAACAACACCCAGATTCAATCAACTCTCAAGATAATCTGAATGATGAACTTGTAGTGAAGACATGATAGATCCATAACCATTTTTTAATTGGACAACGTCTCCAAGAAAATGTCCAAGGCAAGAGAATAATCGACTGAATCTACTCATTTATCATAGATAATGTATTACCGAACATGGTTGTGTCCCCACCACTGCAATCAGCTTAGAATTATAATGGTGAAGTGATTGTATGTTAGAGTCCTAATGGTTGCTTCCATTTCCAAATGAGAAATGAATAAATAGCATGTGTTCATATTTTATGTTCTTCATCTGTTTCCATATTAATTGTGTCTTCATGTTGTCATGAAGAAAAATTAATAGTTGAATAAGTAGCACTTTTCACAGCTATCACAATTAAATTAGGCTAAAGTGCTCCAGTGTCAAAATGCCCATTTTTAATTTCCAGAAACAAGATGCCTCATATTGCATCTTACATTGCATCATTTTACTTTTATATTATTTGACTTTCAGAAATTTTAGACAGGGTATTGTAATATAGCCTGGTTTGGCCTCAATCTTGCAATCCTCTTGAGTGCTAGGATTACAGGAGTGTGCAAGCCTTCATTTGAGCAATTGATCAACTGCACTGAGTCATTCGTTAGTTCTACCCTGCCATATGCAGTGAGAACTTCTTGATGGAATCATAAACCTCCCTCACAGGACTCTGTCTTGGTTTTATTTCCCAGAGTGCTAAATCCTCTTTCTGACAAATGCATCCCATCACCTTTTCAATAATTTCTCAATCCTCACATAATCACACTTTAGTCTTCATATATATTTTCTTAGGAATCTTTAATGTCTTTGTCATTTGTTTCTGGCTAATATCCTGTTTTAAATTGCAAATTATCAAAGCCAAGAAATATCTCATTAATATACTCTCCTAGTGCTGACAAAAACTGTGATGGATAGTCAAGTCGCACAACAGGAGGAACATTGGGATAAGAAGGAAATACAACTGGGTGACTGGAAACTCTACTTTTTAATTCTGTTGATGTTCCATAATGTAAAAACCAGTCTTTGTCCTCTTTCTGAGGTATCTCAGAGCCAGTGGTTCTGATAGTACAGTTGTGAAACAAAATCACCAGCAGCAGTTGGATACTTGAAAGTAAAGTGAATTCTTAAACCTTTCCAGAAATACTGAGCCCCAAACTCCACTGTTAAGGTTCAAAAATTTGTTTTGAAGATGATGACGACATTACATTAGCACACTGAGTGAATAGATGCAGTATTAATAAGCCTGATGTTCCATCTGCTTACACTCATAGTTAGTACATCTCTTCTCCCATATCAGAGAACTTTCTTCTCTCACGCAGATGGAGATTAAAATAAAGACCCACAGCAGGTCATAGTGCAGACAATAAGAGCTTATGGAGTGTTGATCTCTAAATAGTATATCTATAAGACACCACCTTTTGCAAAGACCCTTGGGTCATCATAGAGGAGGGGGAATAAAGATTATAAGAGCCAGAGTCCATGGACCTCTGCAGAAAAAACTTTGTTTTTGAGAATAATAATGATGTTATGCATATGAACTCACAGACTCTTCCACTAGACCTACATTGATAAAGCCAGCCCAAATCAAGCACAGATACCAGAGAGGCCCATGAATTCCCTTCCCTAGTTGGCATGCCATGGGCAATTGATAATTGGGTGGGAGAGGTTTATTGTGGGGAGGTGAGATTCAGTCTCTGAGAGACTATCAATGCTCCAGTAGAGTTTCCACACCCATGTCCATATGCAGGTATCACTGAGTGAACTTACTTGGTTTTTCCTTTGTTTGTTTGTGCTTTAAAGAGCAATTGAAATATGTATGGAAAAGTAGCCTGGTAGATGAAGAATTAGAAGGTAGGGAGTGGTGTGGATTTGGTCAAAACAAACCTTTTTTTTTTAATCTTGTTTATTGAATCTTTGGGGATTTCAACAGTTCTGCTCACCTGCCTTTCCCCCATTATTTCACCAACTCAACTCTGCTGCACCCCTGCCCCCGGAAGAAAACAAAACAAGGTAAGCAAACAAGCAAGCAAAGGCAAGAACAACAACACACACAAAAATATACCAACCAATAATGCAAGACAGAACAAAAAAACACACCAGGAACAGAAAAATCTCTGCTCAAATCAAACCTTATGGAAGTTTGAAATTCTCAAAAATAAAAATGATCTGACGTTCAAATAAGAATCTATGTGAATGTTTGTTTGCATATTAAATTTGACAGGCTACTATAGATAATCATATCCAGTCAAAACCATCAGAGTTACTGCAAGAAAATCAGCAATTGGTGTATTTTTTTTATTTAGGCAAAGGTTTTCACAGTCTTATCAAAACCAATTGTGCAAATATTTGACTAGGTTATTGTCCTCATGTTGACTGTTTGAAACCAGTCATCACAGCCATATTTATGCCGTAAATCAACAAATACTACAGGCTGGAGCTCCCGAGTGCTGTCCTTGGCTACGTAACATGAGTATGAAGGGAAGGGGGCCCACTCTATCCCATTTCACTCAATCTGAAGTGTGGTATCTACAGTTGACAAATGTTTGAAACTCACAGACAAACTGTTATGTGTGGTGATACCTTGCTTGTACAAATAAAGCTTGTCTGAATATCAGAGAGTGGAGATAGACACTAGGTAACCATAGATGTCTGGAGGTCTAATCAGACAGATAGGGAGTGAGATGGATGGGTGAAGAGGAAGCGATAAAACTGGAGGGAAGAAAAGCTCAGTCTCTTTTTGCCTGGGAAGCTGAGTAGGTAAGGTGGCTGTGGATTTGCTCCTTTGTCTCTCTGATCTCTGAGCATTTTCCCCTATATCTGACTCTGGGCTTTTATTATTAAGACCTATTAGAACTCATGCTACAGCTATTCTTTTTCTAAAATTTCCCTTGACTTACAGAACTGTGATTTTAACTAAAGCTTGAATTTACACCATAGGAAGTTTTTGTTAAATGGAGAACTTTCTGGTTGTATTTTGTAGTTACTGAAAGGGTTAAAAAATAAACAAGACAGAGTGAATCTCAGTCCTTTCTTTCACTTGCAAAATCATAAGTCAAGGTCAAAGTAATATGCTATAATATTTATAGAATTATTGAATAATTTCCAAGAAAAATATGATTGACAACTTAGTAACTACACCTAACAACATTGCACCAATCACATTACTATGAATTATTTATCACTGCTATAAAACTAACCATTCTCTTTCTTCAGTGTTAATCAGATGAAGGGAGATGGTATGCCCTTGGCAGGCTGTATTAAGTTATGTCTCTTTTAGAAAGTATAAAATGAAAATAGATGGAGGGGATTTCTACTTCCTACAGTGAAATTCTCATTAGGGTAGGCATTGTGATGTATACAATTTCACTTCCATAACCTTCATGCTATGCTTTAAAAGAATATTTTTTGTGAGCTGTGTTCAATAGCTGAATATAATCAGGGATATGAATGCCTGTGAGGTAGACAGAAAGAGATTTATAATCACAGAACATGAATAAAGCATCTACCAGGAAACAGAATACAAAGATTAAGTTTCCTTGGAAGTTTGAACTCAAAAACCTAAAAGTTAGCCCCGGGCCTTCCATGAGAAAACTTAAGATCATTTTGTGAAGATAAGGCTATAGAAACTTGGTTGACCATTGGCAGAACTGACTGCTGTCAGTGGTTCAGTAGTCAATGTCTAGAAATTCTACTGAAATTGCATGATATACATATTAAACATAATTAACAGTGTCATTCACTTGGAATTCTGTGACATTACTATGAAAAAGCATAGTACATAAGTATAAAGTATGGCTTTTAATTTCTATTGATACCAATTTTAACGTCATTTTCATATCCCCTTCTCAGTGTCACTTTGTGAAACAGGTCTCTTTAGCTCTGTGAAGAGAAGAGTCTTTTTGACTCTACCAGCTTTATTATTTGCAACAAAAGGATGCTCTTTAATATCTGATCTGAAGTTAAAACTGTTTTCTTACCATCAGCATTTCAAGACAGACATTCTAGTTAGTCTGATCCCAAATGACTTCAAACTAGCACAACTCCCATCATGCATCATTTACCTCATGAAGAAACAGTCCGCACAATACGTTGTACACATGGAAGAGTTTCCTCATCTATGATGTAGAACAGACACAAATGTAGGAAGAGAAAAATGTTCAAATGTTTTATCTAAAACCATAGCTCTTCTGTTTTTAAAATGAAACTATTTTATTTTATGTGTATGAGTGTTTTATCTGTGTTTATGTCTACATTCAGTGAGCATGCACGGTGCAGGCAGAAGGAAACTGGAGTTACAGGTGGTTGCTAGCTACCTTGTTGTTGGAAACGCAGTCAGTGCTCTTTGCTGCTGGGCTATCTCTATACCCCTATCTTGTCTCTCCTTTAACCTAGTGAGATGATTAACCCTGACAATAAATCACGAGAAATTGACTGAGCCCATCAGTACTCAAACAGCATCTCTTCTGTATAGATTCCCTATCTTCCAATGCCATTGTCTTCTTCACAAAAGGACCACACACCATGAGGACAAAAATAAAACAAGGCCAAATGGAATGTAATGTAGATTCTCACATGAAATACCTTTGATTAAGAGTAAAGGGTGATAAAAACTATAGAAATTATTCTCTGCTTTGTATTGTATTTTTAACACATGCAACAGTAATTTAATTTTCTAAAATTCTAGATAAATAAGAATGTTCATTATAAGAAGACAAAAAAATCTTGGTGTGTGTGTGCACATGCACACTAAATAAAAAATAACAAATGTAAATAAAAATTTTAACTAGAAGATTTTATAATTAGGTTTCTATTATGGATAAAATTACTATGAATTAACATCAAAAACTTACTCGTGACCTCATGGTCCTCTTGGAATTTCACAGCACTTGGCTAGATCTGTTTAGCATTTCCAAGGCTAAGTCAGGTTAGTGCTGTAGCTTGGAAACTCAGGACAGAATTTATGTCTTTCTCTTTCCAATTATTGTCAGAGTTAAATTACCAGTTACTGCAGGACTGAAGTAACCTTTGATGGCTGTCACATAATATTTATTTTCAACTTTCATTGTTATGATTTGAATCTCTAATGAACTGGACAGGCTCATTTTTCATCTCTTGTTTCCTAATTGCTAGCATTCTTAGAAAAGCTGTGTAACTTTAAGAGGCAGAGTCATTAAGGTGTCTTTGAAGATGATAGTCCCTCCCTGTTTCCATGCATGCTTTCCCCTTCCTTGGTCTTTTGACTCCATTCTGATTCTCTGTAGCTAACAGTTGCTTTCTCAAATTTTATAAGTCTGTGTAATTATGCTAGTTCCACCAGATAAGTCAGGAAAATTTTGACAGTGATTTAAATTATTTATATAAATCCCCCTGTGCCATGCTAAATGACACACTTAGGAATAATACAAGGAATGAAGAAAGTTGAAACCAAAATTGCACATACAACATCTACAGTTCACAATTGCTCTTACAAAATAACAGGGGAGTCGTGTACAGTTTTGATGACAGAAACCAAGGGAAATGTCTTTATCAAAATTGAAAGAAAAACTTTTGAAAAATAATGAAGTATGAATTTTCAAATAATACTTCTTTTTGTTTCTTTTTACTGTGTAGTGTTTTGAGACAGAGATTTGCTATGTAGCCCAAGCTAGACTGGAACTCACTATGTAGCCTAACTTTGATCTCCAACTTTCAGAAATTTCCCTGTCTCAGTCTCCTGAGCCCTAGGATTACAAATGTACAGCACAACACTTGACCTAGAAAGCACAACTCGTGGACAATTCAGCTTTTTCAGAGACAGTATTGATATCCTCAATGTTATACTTTAGAGTGGTTGCCTTCTAAGTAGTTCAGAGGTACATAAATGGTTTGCAAAATTTCTTAACCACATTTGGAAATGAGTCTGTTAACTTTGTTATATATTTCAGAATGTAAGTAGAGAAAACTGATGTAGTTATTGTTCTCCTGGACTTTTAGTATTTGCAAAATACTAAACAGGGGCTATGAGACAGTTCAGAGGTTAAGAGCTCTGGCTATTCTTCCTTTGGATCCCAGTTTGGATCTCAGCACCCAAGTCAGTTGTCTTAAAACCATCTGTGAACCCAACTCCAAGGAAGTTGTGTCCATCTCTGTCCTCTTCATGCACAGGCACAGGCATAGGATGACATTTACTTGCACAGACTGTGTGTGTGTGTGTGTGTGTGTGTGTGTGTGTGTGTGTGTGTGTGTGTGTGTAGACATCTAAAATAATCAAAGTCAATGACTATAGTCTCCAATGTTAAAGAAAAATTGCCTGAGTAAAGTAGTTCAGCCCACATTAATGTACCATTTCTTGCTCACATAACAGTTTTCTGATCCCACCTGATAATGATTGTAAGGTAACTCTTTGATCTCAATTTTACAGTTCAGAAACTACAAAAACATGCTAACCATCTATTAAAATTTAAATAAATAGCTTCTGCCAAAACCCAGAACATAAACAATGCATTCACCTTACTCACATTCACACACACAGAAACCAGATATTGCCATCATGCATTGGAAGAAATATGGTTTCATAGCTTCCTCTAAATAAATACTCATGAAAGAATAGCTGTGTGAATATGTGTGATACTTATATGTCTCATTATTTGATATTCATTTTTAAATAGATCCTTTAACCAAATGTATTTTCTTAGATTTCCCATATTCAGGCCTGATGTTTGTACTTAGATAGATATTTAAATACAGGAACACATTTTGTGAATGTACCATTATATGATTTCTTAGCTGTGCAGATATTACAGCTATTACTTACACAGCTTTAGATAGCATAGCCTACTATAGTCTAGATCAATTTTATAGTTGTGCATGCATAATATATTTGCATTTTCAATATCCACCTTTCCACATGCAACACATACACACATGCATGTACATTATAGTACAGTGCTATAAGACCATAATATACAAGACAATATAACACTACATCAAATACTATATTGAATAACCATGTATTTTCAGCTACTGTTAGTATGCCCTATTGCTTGACAGTAACTCTTCTTAGTAGAAGGAATATTCTCTAAAACTGTGTTGAAAACTATAATATAAAAAATACATGAACCAAAAACATTGGTTTATTCTTATGTAAAACTAGTAGCTATACAGAACCATGCGCTCTGTATTTTGATATGAACGGTAGCAAAACAGAATGTTTCATAGCAGCATCACTGCAGATTGTAACACCATGTACTAGGTCTTAGAACTGCCCGTGTATTGCTAAGCAATAGGAACTCATCAGAGCTAGTGTAATCTTACAGGAGCCATCCTATGTAGCCAACTGCTGAACAGCAAGGAAGTATGCAGCACATAATTATATTCAACTTTTAAACAGCAATACATGGAATAAAAGAGGCAAGAAAGTAAGAAGATGGCTCATCCAATGACATGCCTGCCATGCAACTGCAAGGACCTAAGCCATATGTGGTGTTTGAAAGTGAATGGCACCCACAGGCTCATATGTTTGAGTGTTTGCTCCCTTGTTGGTAGAGAAGTTTTAGAAGTGTTGGTCCTTATTGGAGGAGGTTATGACTATAGTGGACTTTCAAGTTTCAGAAGTTCATGGCAGGCCCAGTCTCTTGATCTTTCTGTCTCAACCTTGTGGATGAAATATAAGATCTAGACTATTTCTCAAAGACTGCGCTTGCTTGCCTACTGCTATGATGGTCATAGATTCACCTTCTAAATCTGTAAGCAATCGCCCACTTAAATGCTTAATTTTAGACATTTGGCATGCTCTTGGTCTACCTTCCCAGTAATGTAAAAGTAAATAAGCCAAAATATAAGAAATCTGTGTTTGCTGGCATGAGATGTCCACAATTTTAGGAGCATGGAGACAGGAGGATTCCTAGAGCTCATTGGTTAATCAATCTAGTGGAATCAATGAGCCCAAGGTTACGGTAGATATCCTTTCTCAAAAATAGGGTTTAAAATTTTAGTTCCATTGACAGCTTTTGGCTTCTATGGGTGTGAGAACATAGGGCATGCAGTTTTCACAAGTGAATATGCACATGCATGTATCTAGGAAAACATAAGTCTACAATGAGAGCTATTATTTTCCTTGAGTTGTGGACGACTCATCTGGGATAATTTTACTGAAGTGGTCTTTGAAATGAACTTGCCTATGAATGTCAGTAGGGATGTGTATGAATGTGCACTGTACCATATGGGCTTATTTAACGATTTTCTTTAATGTATTTCTTTAAATACATTTCAAGCCTTTTGGGGCCTTCAGTAAAGCACTTATTATAATATCTTATGAAATTTTAGTATAAAGTCAATTCTAATTACAATATATTTCATGACATAGGCAAAAGATGAGAAGATGAATTGTTTTTATTTATTTATTTTCTTTTGGTTTTTTTGAGATAGGGTTTCTCTGTGGCTTTGGAGACTGTCCTGGAACTCTGTGGCTTTGGAGACTGTCCTGGAACTAGCTCTTGTAGACCAGGCTGGCCTCCAACTCACAGAGATCCGCCTGCCTCTGCCTCCCAAGTGCTGGGATTAAAGGCATGCGCCACTAACGCCCAGCTGAGAAGATGAATTTTTAATGGAAACTGATCATTATTAAACAACATGATAGGAACCATTTATGATAGGAAGGTCTCAAGTTTGGTGTTATTACCACCACTAATTCATTTTTAGTGAGGTTTGTTGAGCAAATAGCTCCAAACTCATAATGTAGTTTTCCTGAAAGCTTTTGGAGTCTCCATCTGCCCCGTTTCAGTCATTCGGCCTCTGATTATTCAGAGCATTTCTATTAGATACACTGTGCTGGGCACCAGAGGAATACAGCAGTACTTCGAGTATTGTAGACGATGAGGGTAATATAGCTGTCATCGCAGTCACATCTAATTTTTAACTGCCTTACAGGTTTACTAATCATAACCTTTGTAAAGATGCAAATTACCTTATTTATTACTGTCTCACCACAGGCCTAGTCCGGTACCTTGAAAATAATACATTTGCAATAAATCTCACTTTAAGGTGATAGAAAGGTCTACACTGTATCTTGACAAACACTGGCAAGGCAGACAGAATTCCACTGATGAGGTGCAGTTCAACAGTGTGTGCTTGCCTACAGAACACACAGTTTTTTTCTTCTGCAAATGGGAATAGTAAACAGAAAGCCAATGAATACCGTTATCTAGAGAAAACAAAAGATGTATGTGTGGCTTCAGTTAACTTAGTCAAAAGGGAGCAAAAATTTAGTGCTAAGACTATAGTAAATTAAATTGTAATCTACATACAAGTCACTTGATTGCAATCACAAATTTTGCAATTCATTCCAACGTTTCAAATGTCATTTCCATATTCTTCGCTCTCAGCATGAAAATCTTTATACAAGACACCACTATTGGTTGTGTGAATTCACAGCAGATGTGATCAGCATAAGACCTCCATAAGATTAAGCCAGTTAAAACTCATGGGGGAATTTCTGGGGGAGGGGACATTTACTGAGGTATCGCCCCTAGCTGAGGTGAGTTTGGATAGCTGCTGAAGGACTGAGAGAAGTTAGTGAGATGAATCGTAGGTTATCCATGCTCCAGTGGATAGTGCCAAGCTCATGTAAGCATGACAAGCACCAACTTTATACAGTAGGTTATAAATACAAATTAAACAAGATATGAAGTCACGAAGTGTACTGGGTGATACACTTAGGGAAAGAAAAAGAGAGGACGGTTGGGAGGGCATGATGAAGATATATTGTGTGTGAATGACATTTCAAAGAATAAATTAAAAAATATCCTTTAAATATATAATTAAAATATTTGGATTTTTTATAAAGCTGGATATAGAGATAATGGATATAGAGATAATAAAGCCTCAGCACAGAGGCTGTAATGAAGTTTGTAGTAACTTGTCATTCACAGCATGACTAACTCTCGACTATGAGGAGGAAGACCACAGAACTCATGCTGTGTATGCTGCCTTCAATTCCATTAGAGTAGAAAATCTAGAACTTCTCTAGAGAAACTAGGGCAGTCACAAACTTCCTTGCATTTTAAGGAGGAAGAGATAAAATGTGTTTTAATGTTTCTCAAGGATCTATGTCAAATCATTGAGTTTAGTCAGTTAAGCCAAGTTGTAAATCTAGGATTTGAAGATTGCAGAAGATGAAGTAAAATAGTTTCTACAAGAGAAAATGGCACTATCAGCAAATTATCGACATATTTTGTACAAAATCTCTGTCACTAACCTCAAACTTTTATCAGTGATGATATGAAAAAATATAAAAAATGTTATTAGCTTGTTTATAGTGAAAATAAAATGCTTTGGTTTTTTAAAGAAAGTAACAAATATAGCCATGTAACATTATCTAACCTACTCTATGGAAATTATTCATACAGACATTTTGTGACAGCAGACCTTTCTCCATAGACAAACTAATGACCTTGTAAAACATCTCTCACAACAAGGAACACTTATCCTTTGTTGTAGCAGACAAGCCTAATATGCTGTACTTACTGCCTGCTTTCAGATTTTTATTTTGTTTACTATAATAGTTCTGTTCTCCTTACTTTGTCTTTAGTTATTTCTTTATGTGCTTTTCTGACGCTGATCTTGACATGTAGTAACAGATGGATTGTTAATATAACTGCCTTGTCTGAAATTCGTGTGAAATGGTGATTCAATACTGAAAGGTTGAGACTTT
Source organism: Cricetulus griseus (assembly GCF_003668045.3). Taxonomy (NCBI): domain Eukaryota; kingdom Metazoa; phylum Chordata; class Mammalia; order Rodentia; family Cricetidae; genus Cricetulus; species Cricetulus griseus. Next base: position 266,186,231 of record NW_023276807.1, on the reverse strand, counting down.
GCTTTGAAGAAATGAATTCCAGACAACAATAATGCAGAAACTATACCAAGTAAACTGTAAATTAAGTGGTTTTGCAATATGTCAATTCCCGAACCTTCTATCTTATTTTCCAAGTGACAAAATTGTGTTCTTATCTGTGACATTGCACCAGTCTTGAAGAGCTATTGCCAATGTCTGAATAATAATGCCATAAGAGATTCAATCAAAAAATAAAATGTGTGTTGATGCCTACATGACATTTTCTTCTTGGGTGCAGTGCTGAATGTAGTAGGCATCCGAAAAGCAGTAATCCTCTGTCTTTTCTTCCCTGTTTAATGGAATAGCAGTAGCTGTAAATTCTGGTGGCCTTCACTTTGAATTGAAATGTCAGGTACAGTACCCAAATATGAGTCTATCTGTTTAGACAACATATTAGATAATTAAAACTCCTATGAAAATTTTAAGATTTGTCAGTACACATAGAATAGACTTCAGAGAACAAAACTCCTAAAATTTAACAATGGTTATTTATTAGTTGTTTGATGTAGAATGTACTTACTCATGTCAATAGAAGTATGCATGTGACATCTATTTATGCAAGGCTTTGAGTCACTGGGCATAATGAAAGCCAAGAAAAAAAATAAAGTGGAAAATTTCTTAGATAATGAATAGAAAGTAGGGGAACAAAGAAGAAAATTATGTAGACCAGGACTGAAATATAGTGAAACATGCTACTGTACACATTATTCTTTTTTATTTCTACATAATTAATTAATTGATTAATTTTTTCAGCTTGATCACAGTTTGCTCTCCTTCCTTCAAGTCCCTCCCTCCGATCTCCCCTCCCCCACATCCACTCTTTTCTCTTCAGAAAAGGTTTACCCACCTGTGCATATCAGCCAGCCATGGTATATCCAATTGCAATAAGACCAGGTAACTCCTCTCCTAGGCCCTCTGCTAGCATTTTCTTACAAAGAGGCTGGTGAGATTGCCAGGCTAGTAAAAGCATCTGCCACACATGCCTGACAACATGAGTTTGCTTCCTGAAAGGAATGTAAATACAGAGCAAGAGACCCCCCACAAAATTGTCCTTTGGCTCCATTCAAGGGCCTTGGCATGTGAACTCCTTTTCCATGAAAATAGAAAAAGGGAAGAATTAAACAGCATCATTGTCTCTCACATATTTATTTACTTAAATATGCTTACTACTACTTAAAGCAGTTTCTGCCATCTTTTATATGTGGGGACACTTTGTGACAGGTGAAACCTTTAATAAAATCTGTTCGTATGAAAAAGGATAGTAAATCTTCCTTATTTTCATGAATCTGACTGGGTGCAAACAAAGGGAAGCATACTTCTGTCAAAACTTACTGACACATTTCTTCATTGGCAATATGGAGAAGTGGAAAATGTTTTAAAAATCATAGCTGTTCGAAGCCGAAACCACAGGCACCCACAGCTAAGCACTGAACCATACCCCTGGAATCCGACTGTGGAGAGGGAGGAGGGATGAGCAAAGGAGCCAAGACAGTATAGTGGGAAATTACCAATACGGAGTCAGGTAGAAATACAAGGGTATTTAATAGGGAAAAGCCTTACTTACAGAGTGACCTAGGCAGCCGGCATGGCAGCAGTCTGTGCAGCAAGTACCAAAGAGAAACCAAAAGCGAAAACGCAGTCACCCTACGTCCCCCTGACCACGCCCTCGCAAGCTTGTGAGGGCGTGGTCAGGCACACCTGTAGCCAGCCCCTAAATAGACGTGGCTACAGCTTCCCCTACAAGACAGTGCTGGAGAAACCTGAAGAAACAGTTGACCTGACCTAGTGAGAGAATGGAGACCCTAGTCATACAGCTTTGGAAAAAGCATTGGACTGAACCAAGCCCTCTGAATGTGGGTGCCAGCTAGGAGGCCAAGACAGTCTATGGGACCTCTAACAGTGGGGACAGTCTTTAACCCTAGAGCACAAATCAACTTTGGGAGCCCATTCCTTATTGAGGGATACTATTGCAGCCCATATACAGCAAGAAGGGTCTAGGCCCTCCACCAAATGATATGACAGACTTTAAAGGTCCCTCATGGAGGGCCTCATTATTCCTGGGGAGGAGTTGGGGGATGGGTTAGAGGGGGTTAGTGGGGAACATGGGAGGATGGAAGGGCAAGGGAATGGGAGAGATGGATATGTACATATGAGTAGTAATTAAAGAATTTAAATAAAAATTTAATAATACAAATATTTCCTAATTATAAAATCTGGACTTCATATGGTTTACAATTTTCTGAAATTGAGAAAATATTGCTTTAAAGCATTTTGTAATTCTTGTTTTTAATCTGTATTTGTCTTCAATGTCCTGTTAGAAAACACTGTGTTCCTCAGTATGTATTAAGTATGCAGCCTCCCAGTTGGTGAGGAAAGATGAAAAAGAATATATCCCAGGAAAACCTGTGGGGTGCCATGGCAGAACATGAGGTATAAATTCCTCTGATTCCTTGTTATCACAATTTCTGGAATATTAGCACAGATTTGACTAAGCCCTTTGTAGTATCATTGAAGAATATTCCCTATGCATTCGTTTGGATTCCAGATTTCACAGTCTCTGAGGTATGGTATGACTAGCATTTTTCTATAAGTATTCCATAGTGTCTTTTGTTTTTATCTTCCATTTTTCTTCTAATCACTAACAGGATTTCCTCAGTTTTTACATGCCATTTACAAATATAAATAGGTTTTTCTTCTAGCAATTCTATTATATTCAGTTATGTGTATATGTCCCCATTCCCCCTGAATCCCAAAAGCATGTTTCCATCAATTTGCCTTAGTATTATTGTTTGGGTGATGGACACCATTCGTTTCTAGAATGATGTCTTTTGAAAGAGTGCTGAATTCTGTTCTGGTATGCTACTTGAAATCTGGTGGATACAACACAAAGCTGGCTTTTAAATTTCATTAAGACCACCACAAAATAGCTTTGACTTCAATCAAATTAAGTCCTTGAAAAGACAACCAGTCTGATAATTCTAGCCACTAACCCATGTACTCTAGGCTTCCCCTCTTCATGGTGGCAACAGTGCTCTCTGATCCTCTATAGACTGCCTTTTCCTTCCCAGTGTCCCTGATTTGGATAGTCAACTTCTTGTTCCTTTGCAAATCAGTACTGAGCCAAAGCTGGGATGCTCCATCTTCAGTTTCTTTTTCCTCATGTAGCTCCTGTATTGGTGTTCTGCTCCTCAGTCTTTCACCATTTCTACACTGATTCCCAGCATCTACTTCTGCAAATCAGCAGGGACTGCCATGCTTCAGTGAGGTTTCCTCTTTAGTGCAATGGCCTGGAAACTCCAGGAAGGTATTGAATTGATGGTAGGAATCACCTTGACTCGAGTTCTGTTTACATGAACAATGACTTTTTCTTGGTGTACTAAAGTCACTATTTCATTCATACATCACACACAGACAAACACTAAGCTAAGTTCTTAGTTCATTAAGATAAGAGTTTAAATCAGACCCCTGTCACTCCACTTTTAGAGGGGAAGCATACCTTGTGATTGCGGTAGTAGGCAGTAAAGCTAGACTCGTCAAGTACTGAGGCAAAACTCTTAATTAGCTGGAAAGCTCTTTCTCTGAAGCTTGGAGAGAAATATAAATACCAAGCCAAATAGTTCCACACACTGAGGAAAATGTTTCTTGTGAGTTCTCAAAACCTTAGGATATTACATGGCCACAAGGGAAATTACAGGCTATCAAAATCCATTCCTCTGCAAAGGTAAACAGTAGGGTGGAATTCCCAAGGTACATGAAGCTTTTCCAAGGATGGAACTCACAGAGGGACATATAACCTTCTAACAAAAGCAAGGTGACTGGTAGTCTTGTTCAGTTTTTCACTCAATAGACATAAAATCCGGTCTCGCTTAACACTCCTGTCTCCTTCCAATTCTAGAGACTGAAAAGAGACAGCAGTAGTTTTATTTGGGTCACATCTTAAAAAGACAAGAGGATCCCCTATCCTTAATCATAGCCTTCATTTCTAGTCTTCCCCCAAGTTCCCCTACTTCAGACTACTCATTAAAATAAGAATTTCCACAGCTCTATCTTCTGTCCACTGGATTTAATTTGAAAAGTGGCAATTTAAATAGTCTATTAAAAAGAAGAAAGATGCATGTGCAAATGTAAAATATATATCTATACTTTGATTGGTTGTGGTGTTCTATACTGTCCCATGTCTATTGTAAAGAGAAGTTTCCATGATGAGGGGTGAGACTAGACTTATCTGAGGACGAATGTTTAGATTGTTATTTTTATTGTTATTGGGATCATTCTGGTTTAGTAAAGTGGTAGTTTGTAGGATGTGCTCTAAGATATGTGACTTCACCAGCAATGAGTAGATGACTAGGTTTCCACTGATAGGCATGGTGCCCACTTGTTGAGTGGTCTTTTGTGCAATTACAGAGCTGTTATTGCCAAGGTGTGCTTGCTACTACTGCACCCTTATGGTTATGGTGCCATGTTGGTTGACCGATCAAAATGCAGAGTTGTGGAGCCCAGTCTCAAAGGATATATTCCCAAACCTAAAGTTCTGGGAGCATTGCAGAAGAAAGGTTGCAAATATTTCAAGAGGCAAAGGATTAGATGTTTGCAGTGAAACAATATCCCTTTGTAATGTAAGAAGCTACATCTTCGAAGGCTCATTGACATGACTACCAAAAACTCAGCTAAACTACATAGACATCAATAGACATGCCAAGTGAATGGAGAAAAATCCACAGGGATTCAGCCTTACACAAAGAGGTACAGGCAACTAAGGGATGCTAAGAGAGGGAGAAACAGTCTTCTCCAGGCAGAACATACCAATTTGATATCCAATAACGAATGATCAGTCTTGACAACATACGTATGAGCAACATTTTACCGACAGAGCAGGTTACATTTAAGGAGATATATATATATATATATATATATATATATATATATATATATATATCCTTATTATATATATAAATAATGTGTAACAAATAATATAAGAAAGAGATTATGAGCTTGAAAGAGAGCAAAGAGTGGTATATGGAAGTTTTGGGATGGATGGAAAGAAAGGAAGAAAATATGTCATTATATTATAATCTTAAAAATAAAAGAAGAAAACAATCCTGAACTTGAATTAGTAACAACAGATAAAACTTCTCTAGGTAAGAGATATGCTGAACTCATAGGAAAGTTCCTTTATTACCTTACCTCTAAACAGAGGTCATAACAGTAATTGTGTTGTTTATCCCCAAATCATAGTTGAATATACTCACTATTAAACATTTTTAGATAAATTAATATAATCTCTAGCAAAACAAAAAGTTTAAGTAAAATGAAGTTGTGGATAAATGTTCATGTCTATGTACATATAATTTTTATGCTAGGACCAGAGTCAGGATTGCACAAATGAAGAAGAACCCAAGAAGTAAAACAATCACTGTTCTTGTCAGATAATAGCAAATGTGACATTATAGTATATACCTAAATTGAGCTCAAGAGACATGGGCTAAAGATTTGATTGATAGATGATGGCTTTGTGGACAAAGCATGGGGTTTTGTGTTTATGGTTGTGATTTTCTAACTTTTCTGTAGCTGTGTTAAACAGAGAAATGTAAAGAACTTGTTGAGGAAATGGGTTATTTCATTTCATATTTTCTGGTCATAATTTATCACTGAGGAAGTCAGGACAGGAACTCAAGAAGGAACAGAGGCAAAAAACATGACGGAAAGTTGCTTACCAGTTTGCTGTTTCTGGATCCTTCTATTTTTATTAATTTTTATTTAAACTAAAGCAATCTTATTTTATATACAAATCTCAGTCCCCTCTCCCTCCAGTCTTCTCACTCCCCTGGCCATTTCCCCATCCCATCCCACCCCATCTACTCCTCTGAGAGGATAAGGGGTCCCATGGGGGATCATCAAGGTTTGTCACATCATTTGGGACAGGACCGAGGGCCTACCCCCTATATCTAGGCTGAGAGAGTGTCCCTCCCTAAGGAATGGGCTCCAAAAAGCCAGTTCATGAACCAGAGATAAATACTGGTTCCACTACCAGCAGCATAGTTTTGGGGCTGGGGCAGTCTGGCTCCTTCTTATACAAGACCCCTTGCCTAGGAATGGTATCACCCACAGTGGGTTGCCCCAACTATACCAATTAACAATCTAGAAAATGCCTCAAAGTCCGTCTGATCAAGGCGGGATTTTTTCATCCAAATGGGATTTTTTCAGATAAATTGGTTGTATCAAGCAGAGTACTGTCTCTAAATAGGAGACTGGGTTAATCCACTGTTGAGTTTATAATTTCAATGGATAACTGGGTGACAGTGGCATTATAGGAAACTGTGCTTTCAGCAAGTCACTGAAGATAAGCCACTGAAGACTGTATTTTGTCCCCACCTCTTTCTATCTTTTCTTCCCAGACATTATGCACTAAGCAGCCTCGGTCCATGTTGTATCCTGCCATGACACCATGTCCCACCGCAATCCCAGCAATGAAGGTGCCAAGGGATCTGATTGTCTGAAACAATGAGTCAAAATACACAATTCTTCAATTAAGTTGGCTTTCTTCAGTATTTTGTCAATAGCAAAAGAAAGCCGACTAATCATGAAATTCTATAAAATGCTGGGTTTTCACATGAGCCCTGCACTTGCCTTCAGCTTCATGGTAACTAATCTAATCGGCACCATCTCTCTTCCAGAGGCAGCCTGTCAGCTAAAGAAAAGCCTCTCATGACTCACATGGTTTGTTGTGTTTAATCCTCCAGACCCACACTGTAAGCCTCATAGCCTCCCAGCAGGCTTGGTGATTGTGTTTGGAAGATCCACACAGTAAATCTCACAATCTACCTCCCAGAAGGCACTGCGGTCTTGCTAGGCAGATGTTTGTCACTCTCCCTTAGTTCATCTACTCTCCTAAGTATCCTAACACATGTTCACGAAGAGGAGTGACTCTGTCAAATCGAGATCCATAACTCTTATGGAAATATGATTTTAGAATTTAATTGTCCACTTCCCCCCCTCTAGGACAGGAGACTGTGTCAGAGACAATTTGAATGATTAGCTTCTGGAATGTCAGCCACACAATTCCCCAGATGAAATTAAACTTAGGAATCAGGCCTGAACTTTAACTACAAGGTCTCACTACCTCCAGATGTTTCCATTTCTGATATTTAGATTTCTGACTGGGGTGTGACGGAATCTCAAAATAGTTTTAGTTTGCCTTTCTCTGATGGCTAAGAGGTTGGATGTTTTCTTTCAAATATCTATTGGTCAATTGTACTTTGCCTTTGAGGACTGTCTATTCATTTTATTGGCTCAATTCAGTAATTGTTATCTGTTTGTCATGGTTAATTTTTGTTTTTACAGCTTTTATACATTCTAGATACATAACCCTTATCTGAAGTTTGCTTGGCAGATTTGTCCCATCCTTTTGGCTGTTTCTCTATTGATTGTTTCCTTTGATGTGCAGAAACTTTAATTTCATGTAATCCTGGTAGAATTAATTCAGTTACAAAGGAAGCTGAGACCATGGCATTTGCTGTCAAATTTATGCAACTAGAAACTATTATATCAAGTAAAATGAGCCAGACATTTAAAAAGACAAATACAGAATATTTTATCTCAACCAGAACCTAGATTTTAACTTTTACATGTGTGTGTGTGGGGGGGGGGCATTGTGGGTCACAAGGTGGGGGATAATGTTGTGAAAGAGAGAGAGGAGCATGGGAGGAGAGGCTCAGTGTCCAGGCAGAGGGCTGCAGAGGGGTGTAGGGTAATAGAATGCATGAGGCATGGAAATAGAAGAGGACAGTTGGGAAAGCAACAGAATTGGAGGAGGAGGTGGGCGAGGGGAGTATAGACAAGTACTAATATGAAAAAAGTTTGAATGAAAAGCACTGCATTGAAGCTCATTAATTGTAACCTAATTTTAAAAACTAATTAAAAGTTAGAGCTGACTTGTTTACCAAGCAGGTGTGATGATGGGAGAGGGTGGGATATTTGTGTATTCAGGCCATTATTATGATGAATGTCTAAGTCAAAGTTGGAAAACAGCACATGCAAACAATTCACAGTAAAAATGGTGGCAAGGCCAGCGGAGCTTAGATCATGGAAAGAGTCATTGGTTCAGTGGGGCTATAGGACTACGGTGGCTAGGTGGTGGGTGCTCAATATTGAAGTTTTGGGTTTGAACTCTTGATGATAACAAGTCCTATGATGGACCCAGAAGGGGGGTTGCCAGTGTGACAACTGAAGGAGCAGGAATGTTGAAGTCAACAAGCAGAACTTGGATTCCTGGTGGGGTTTAAGAAAGTGTAATCATTTAGCAAAGGACAGGAATAACTTCCAGTTAATAATAATTAATAATAATAATAATAATAATAATAATAAAGTAGCAATCAGAATGAAAATGACTGAGCCAAGTGAGATGCCTCTGAGGGACTCAGAGTCTATAAACATCAAGAAGAAAGTGAGGGCAGTCTTTCTCTAGACTACACATAAGAAAGGAAAGGAATTGATAAGAGTCTCTTCAGAGAGCATTGTGCTTAGGTTTTATGAAGGAGAAAGAACCTGTGTCATCAAGATGGATAGACTGGCAAAAACTGCAGTGATGCCAGGAGCTTGGAAAGTTGCAGGTCCATGGCCCTATTATAACTTAGCTTAGACATTATAACTTAACTTAGACTGGCTTTAGTCCCCTAAGCTCCTATTGCCTGCCTAACACTGTGTCAGCTCTATCACTCTGTGATTAATAGATTTAAATAAAAAATTTTTTGAAAGTTTTAATTTAACAGATCACCAGCACCATTAGCATTGAAGCTAAGTGTGTCATCACAAAGCATCTGAGTCCAATAGTGCTTCTTCTAACTTGCTGTAACTGTCTCTGATGTTGACAGCACTGTATATGAAAAATGTATTGATCTATACCATCTTGTGCTCTCCTCATATAATACTTCATGGAACTGCTTCCATGTGAACACATGAAACCTAGGCCATGGTCACTCAAATTTGCCTCTGTAATAAACTATCTCTTCTGTCTCAGATGAGAACTATGGTTCTTGTTTTGATAGTTTGAATATTATAGATTCAAATGGCATTTCCTTGAATTATTGTATACAAGAATAAATGTTTTCTGTTTTTGTTATTTAGCTTGAGAAAAAATAAGTCACAGGCTGGCTCAATGGGCCAAAGTTTTTGCTGGACAAACCTGACAACCTGAATTCAGATCTCCAGAACTCACACAGAAAGCCAGGTGTCAGTTAACACATTCATCTGCCCATGCACACTACTGCAGGTGTTCAAGCTTACTTCTTAAAATAAGTACCTCTCTTGATTGCAAACTCAAGAAACATGCATTTTCCCTAATGTGACATTGCCAAGATAAATCGCTATTGTGTCTGTCATTATGTTTCATCTGCTTCTAGGAATTTGTTATTAAGAAGAATAATACAGTGGAAGTTATTTTTTTAAATTAATGTTTGCACATAGAGCATTGCTCTTGAATATAGACCAAATATTTCTAGGTTTAAAAGTACATAAATATCCCAGATTTGACTGTTTAGAACGTAAAGCCTCACTGCTTTCATAGGATATTTGCACAAATATGCATTCACAGTATAATATATGAAAATGGAGGTCTACAACTATAGCACTTCTCTGCAGACATGGTGTTCTGCAGTGTGACTGGTTGAGAACTTGTTACATCATCCTATAGCTCTCTTGCTTAAAATATTTATTATCAATGTTTTTGAACATCACTAAATGCTTATTGATCATCTGAGCTTCATTGGTGGAAAATTCCTTGTTGCCATTTTTCACTTGTATTTTGAATTGTGGCCATTTCTAAACATACTTTAAAGTCCCACCTGGATCCTTGACACTAACACCTCACTGGTTATTTGCCATTTTCTTATCTCAGTTTATAGCCATTCATTTACTCACAGTAAAGAACTAAGGCTCTTTGAGGATTTCAATATTTTAACAAAATTAAATATAGAAGTCTCTGTTATGTAGACTGTTGTGTTGATGAATTCAGCAGTATGTCATGGTTTTAGTATCTCCTCATCTGTACTTTTATGTGTGTCTGTGTGTTGTGTGTGTGTGTGTGTGTGTGTGTGTGTGTGTGTGTGTTTGTATGCATGTCTGTGTGTGAGAGAGAGACAGAGTGTGTGCGTGTGTGTATGTATGCATGTCTGTGTGTGTGAGAGACAGAGTGTGTGTGTGTGAGAGAGAGAGAGAGAGAGTGTGTGCGTGTGTGTATGCATGTCTGTGTGTGAGAGAGAGACAGAGTGTGTGCGTGTGTGTATGTATGCATGTCTGTGTGTGTGAGAGACAGAGTGTGTGTGTGTGTGTGTGTGAGAGAGAGAGAGAGAGAGAGAGAGAGTGTGTGCGTGTGTGTGTGCGTGTGTGTATGCATGTCTGTGTGTGAGAGAGAGACAGTGTGTGCGTGTGTGTATGTATGCATGTCTGTGTGTGTGAGAGACAGAGTGTGTGTGTGAGAGAGAGAGAGAGAGAAAGAGAGAGAATGTGTGTGTGCGTGTGTGTATGCATGTCTGTGTGTGAGAGAGACAGAGTGTGTGTGTGTGTGTGTGTGAGAGAGAGAGAGAGAGAGAGTGTGTGTGTGTGTGTATGTGTGCATGTCTGTGTGTGAGAGACAGAGTGTGTGTGTGTGTGTATGCATGTCTCTGTGTGTGAGAGACAGTGTGTGTGTGTGTGTGTGAGAGAGAGAGAGAGAGAGAGAGAGAGAGAGAGAGAGTATGTGTGCATTTCTGTGTGTGAGAGAGAGAGTGTGTGCGTGTGTGACAGTGTGTCTCACCCATACATGAATATTTTTGAGTGTTGAATCCTCATGTGGCTGTGTGAAGGTTAGAGGACATCTTTGCTGTGTGTCCTCACCTTTCACTTTGTTTGACGAATCTGTGTTTGTGCTTCATCTGACACATGTACCAGAAGAACAGGTCAGAAACCTTCCAGATATTCTGCCTTTGGCTCTCATTTCACACAGGCCCACTGGGACCACATCCCTATGCTACTGTGTTCAGCTGATATAGGCTCTGGGGATTTGAACTTGGGTCCCCTCTTAGGCAGCCAGCTCTTTACTCACTGCGTGTATTTCAAAATCTGGAACTGACTTTCCAACCACTAAGAATTTTGGATTCAAATGTGATCAGAATGAGAAGATAATGACAACTTAATTTTATAAAACTAATCCAAGGGTAGACTCATTTAAAAAATAGACATCATAAATCAAACAATATAATAGGAAAGATTTTTTAAAAGTATATTTAAATTTTGAGTAAAAAGTCTAATTACTCTATTACTTCAAAAATTTGAGGGTTTATGAAATGGGATTTTGGGCTTTAGTGAAAATAAAGGAGTGAGCTACCATGGAGCCTTTTCACTTTTACTTCAGAGGAAGCAAAATAAAAGTAAATTGAAGATGAGACTGTTGGTTCAACAACAACATCAAAGAGAAAGCACTCTGCTCCCCGTCCTAGCATCTGGCCGCCAAGTTTTGCTTTCCTCACTCTGTCCCTCATTAGCAACCTCCCGTGCTCCTGGGCTTCCACGAGAGGCACAGACATATCAATCTAACCGATTTTCCAGGATCACTTTGAATTAAGTGTCCAAGCAGAGTTGTGACATCAGCTACTTTCTCAGAAATAAGAAAGGAGGTTGAAAAAAAACTTTTTCCCATTATTATGAAATAATATGAACTTGATGCCCTGATAAATCAAGAAGAAACTTCATGTGCCCATATTGGTGTGTGTATTATCTACATAAACAATTTTGAGAAAATTTTAAACATAGACATCATATATTATTGGAGAGACAAAATATAATTTACTATGTGTTATATGGAGATGAAACACATGTTCGTTTTTGTGAATATCTGTGCAAAGGATACAATAGGCTTAAGTAGACTCCCCAGATACAACATATGAATGTGTGACTACTGGTGACTGTTTTTGAAATACAAAGTGGGAGCCAAGAAAAGGCTCAGTGTTTAAGAGTACACACTATCTTACAGAGGTCCTGAGTTCAGTTCTCAGCACCCATGTCAGACACTTCTAAACAGCCTGCAATTTCAGATTTTGGGAGATGTGATACCTCTGTGTGTGGTTTCCACTGGCAAAATCAAGAAATTCATCACACACAATTAAGGTTTCCTAACCCAATACTGTTTTCTAACTTTTTTTTCTGTTGAACCTCTGTTGCTGTAAGCCATGAGTTCATTTTTCACTGGTCTGTCTCTCTAGTTCAGGGTCCCAGGATAAGAAATTGTCTCCCTCACTCTGTTTTCCTGTTCATTACGGCTGGGTTTAGATAAGTGATTAGATTCACCTTGGGAAAATGGTACTGATTTTGTTATTTCTTGAAGAATGAATTTTAATATTTTAGAATTTATAGTTTACTTCCAAATACAATATAAAAGTTGAAGACTCTAATAAAATTTTTATCCATATTAATAATAGAAACTATTAACATTTACCTCCTCTGCATCTATACTTCCCTCAATCTTCCTTTGCAGCACTTGCTTCCATATCTTGCACTTTATGGTGAGAATGGTGAAAGCTTAAGGTGGTTAAAGAGGCAAATGGTCCCAGGATATACCTGTATTGAATGATCTGATGACTTTAAAACCTTTGCAATTAATGTTATTTCCTGTTAATCAAGATTCACTCTGATTGATAAAATCCACTTAAAAGTTTGAGAATAGAGAACAGAAAAATACTGCAGAAGTTTCAAACTGATACCCCGGTTTTATGCTAGTCTCAGTAAGAACTATAACATTTCTAAAGTCACCCAGTTATGTTCTATTTCACCTAGAAAACAAATTTAATAAAAGTATTCAATCAAAACTTCAGAAAGCATGTTACTGGAAAAGCAGACATAATTAGAAGTTAATGTCAGAAAAGCAATCATTGAAGAATATTTAAGGATATCAGAGAGAGTACAAGGGATGTCTGGAATAAATGTTGAAGAAATATTCTAAAACTCTTCAGGGCCAGCATCATAGCTCAGCAGGTAAAGGCACTTGTTGCTAAGAAACACTTCGGTCCAATTTCAATACTGCAGACCCTCCAAGTAGAAGTAGACAACTGACTCCACCTACTCGTTCTCTGACCTCCACTTGGGTGTCATGGGATATGTATTCCACATATATGCAAATAAGTAAAATGTACCTCTAAAAATTTTCAAAAAGACTTTTAGTACTATAAAAATTGAACTGTTAAGTACCCCTCTAATTATGTAACATATATATCAAGATTTTTATGTAATTCAGAAAACTATAATTGCTTCTCAATTTGTTTAGGTATACAAATTTGATTCATTTGCTCCAATTAGTCTTCTGTTTGGTTTTTGAGTGTAAAAAATAACTATGAAGAACTCCCTACTGCATGAATCTCAGGAAATATATAAGACACTCATTTCTAAAACAAGTTACAAGGCTCTGCAAAGGTCTGAGGATGACAGTTTAGATTATCCACATCATTTTATTTTGTGAGTAAACCTTTGGCCACACTCATATTAATGCAAAATTAAAGAAAAATGTGCATTCATTTCAGTATTCAAAGAAAAATATAACACCCAATTTATTCGCCTCTGTGATTATTTCATATTAATGGCAATAGTAACTTAAACCTAAACTAACAGGATGCAAATCAGTGGAGGCTATTTGAAGCTCTATGAGTTGTCAATATGACCACTCCTTTAAGCGTGCTCATATTTCAACCAAATATAACAGTTGCTGCTATTTTGCCTAACAATTAACTTTATGGTGAGGATAAAATGAAGAAATTCTTTGTTTTTCAATTTAGTCTTCACATTAGTGAGATTTAAAATTTCACCATTTATCAACTTCTCATTGTCTGACAAGAGGAAAAGAAAGAGCCCAGCTGAGACACAACAGCTCAAACCTGTAGAAATTATGCATTCTGAGATGTAGCTGGAGGTGTTTAGAACAATTATGCTTCAAAATATATTTCTGTTTTGTTTTCTGCCTCACTGAACTTAGGTTACACTCATGTGCACTGAAAGATTGAGAATGGAGAAGAAAGACTGGATCATTGCTGGGATTATTTAGTCAGATTTCACTGAAGACTAAGCAGAGATAATACATTGATAATTAAAGATCTGACATCTGACATATCCTTATTAGAGATCTGAAAAACTCTATGTAGACATTTTCTTGTTAAATTGCCTAAGATAAAACTTAAATGGTGGTAACCATAAAAGTTAATTATGATTTAACTCATCCTGCAGTATAAAAAATGAAGGTAAATGCCTGGTGTTTTTATTTAGAATCCATGATGTTAGAAAAACAATGATGAGCCATTGAGTAAGGGGGATGGGAAAACAGAAGCCTGTGGTGGGACCAAGATAGAGCCATGTAAGAAAGGCTTAAAGTTTGTTGAAAGATCATTATCTGTTCTGTCCCCATCAGGTTCCACATCCAATTCAGGAGTTCTGCATTCTTCAAGGGACATACCAGTTTAGAGAGATAATTTCTAGTTTCAGCTTTCTTAGAGAAAATTGGCAAGGAACTTACTAAGGAGGATTAACATTTTCTAAAAAGCTCCGGGTTTCATATCCACCTAGCTAGGTGCTAAGAATACTTTCAATAATTTTATTCATAAGGAAATGATCAAATTCAACTTTTTAAAACTGTTCTCTCACATGTAAGATATCTCTTTCCTTACTCTGCCTCTCTGTCCTTCCCCCTTCCCTCTCGTGCTTCTCCCCTTTCCCCCGTCACCCTACCTCCCCCACCATGCTCCCAGTTTTCTAACGAGATCTTGTCTATTTCCCCTTCCCAGGAGAATCCATGTATGTCTCTCTTAGTGTTTTCCTTGTTACCTAGCTTCTCTGGGGTCATGGACTGTAGGCTAGGCTATATCCTTTGCTTTACCTAAAATATGCACTTATGAGTGAGTACATGCCATATTAGTCTTTCTGGGTCTGGGTTACCTCACTCAGGATGGTTTTTCTAGTTCTATCCATTTGCTTTCAAATTTCAAGATATCATTGTTTTTGTTTTGTTTTGTTTTTTGTTTTGTTTTGTTTTTCTGCTGAGTAGTACTCCATTGTGTAAATGTACCACATTTTCTTTATTCATTCTTTGTTTGAGCGGTATTTAAGTTGTCTCCAGATTCTGGCTAGTATGAATAATGCTGCTATGAACATAGTTGAGCAATTGTCCTTTTGGTATGAGTGTACATCCTTTGGGTATATGCCCAAGAGTGGCATTGTTGGGTCTTGAGGTAGATTGATTCCCAATTTTCTGAGAAACCACCATACTGATTTCCAGGGGTTATCAAGAAATTTGGCACTAGTGCAGTCCACAAAGATAATCCCAGATAAGACCTTAAACCTCATTGGAGAAAGTGCATCTTTGCTCCTGTCTCCCCCTGCCTTATATTCCTCTCTCCACCCAGCCATACCACTCCTGTCTCTACCTCTCTAGTGCTGGGATTAAAGGCGAGTGATCCCAAGGGCTGGAAAGAGCTCTATGTGAACTCAGTTTTCACTTTTAGAGAAATTCACTCATGTGTAGCCCACAATGGCCTTGAACTCACAGAGATCCATCTGCCTCTGTCTCCTGAGTGCTGAGATTAAAGGTGTGTGCCACGATTGCCTGGCCTCTGTGGCTTACTAGGGTGGCTAGCTCTGCATTCTGATCTTCAGGCAAGCTTTATTTGTTAGATCACAAACAACACATCACCACATTAAATCTCCGTTTCATGTATTAGGGAAAGTTGGCTCAAGGCATGGATTTCAAAACAGAAGAAAAGCTTCAGTTGTACAACTTAATAGTCTCAGAGCTTACTGGGTTTCATGGACAGGAAGTGAAGCACGTCAAACTCTATTCCAAGACAGGAACCATCTTGAAATCTGTAATTTATCTATAGAAGTGAAATACCCTCATTAGACATCTCTACTCTCAAAGTTCACAGGGTTATAGATTACCAAGGCAGTAGACTATGACCATCTTAAGTTGCAGGTTTGCAACAGGCTAATGAATTTTAAAAGTCCATTTAAAAAGATACACATTTTTTTTCTCTTCTGTGCCATTTGAACTTAGATTCAAGAGAGATGATCAACTTGATCCTTCAAGCATGTAAGAGGAACACTAGAGGAAGTTTAACCATTACTTCCTGGCTAACGATAAATATAAGCCATCACTTGGACATTTAAGGACAGGGATCTATGACATAATCTTTGGAATATGACCCTAAGAGGGTAAACTTTTCAAGGGGAAATCACAAGATGCCTGGAATCTGGATGACCAAGTAAATTCACAAAGGAAAAAAATGAAAAAATCAAAATGCATCAAGGGAAAATAACACCATGTCCCTGGTACATAGATTGCAAGTACTGAAATATATTTATTGTATCTTAAAACAGTATGATAACAAACAACCACATTAGTAAACACATGGGACACCTATCAAGGCCTAGAAGAGAGAGAAATTTGAGTTCTGAGGATCCTAGCTATTTTTTCTATGAGCCTGTAGTGTAATAAGAATGGAGGTGACCTTGTATAAACAGACATCCTGAGGTAAGTCTGCTTACCATTGCTGTTTAAACCATCATTTAAGGAGTGATGTGTTGAGGTAGTTTCTATACCCCCCAGGTCCTGCGATCCTTGTCAGCCCCAAATACGCACATGGACACTATATATTAATTATTAAACAGTTGGCTGATGGCTAGGGCTTCTTATTGGCTATCTCTGTCTTAATTATTAATTCATAACTACTATTCTATATATTTCCACATAGCCTTATCTTACCAGAAAATGCATGGCATGTCCTATCCTCCCAGTCTCTACATGGCATCTTCCTGCATGCCCTCTCTGCCTGCCTCATCTCTGCTAGGTCAGTCAGTATAGCATGAGACTCTTAATGACAGGGCCTTGGGTATGTGCCTAACATTGGTTGCCATTTTGCTGGTGGTGTTTTTCTTTGTCCTGTCAGGTTCCACCACTGCTCCAGCCTTAAATAACCACACAAAGACATATTAATTAATAAACTTTTGGCCAATGACTAGCTCTTCTTATTGGCTACCTCTGTCTTAATTATTAAACCATTTCTATTAATTTAAGCATTTCCACATGGTCTTATCTTAATGGAGAAGGGAAAAGACCTGTTACTCCTTTGGCAGGCCACATGGTGGCTCTCCTAGGCAGAATCCCTCTGCCTACCTTCCCAGAAGTCTCCTTGTCTCCTCACCATGCCTATCTTTCTGCCTTCATTGGCCAAACAGTGTTTTATTCATCAACCAATAAGGAAACATAAACACAGAAGGACATTCTTCATCGGTGATGTTCCTCTAGGAACTTGTCATCTATAACACTGTGACTGTATATTCTGTTGCTTTAAAAAACATAATAATTGTAAACTTGTTCTAGTTGTAGTTACTTTATTAGTTCTATATTTAATAGTTCCACTAAATGTCATTTTATTTCCAGGCCTTAATCTGGATTAATCATTTTCCTAATATTTATTTACTATGAATTAAAATATAAACTTCTTTAGTGTGTCTTAGAACTGAGAAAATTAGCTGATCTAGATCTGATTCTATATCAAATATCTCAATCTCCATTTTGGTATCTGTGTTCCCAGTTCTGAAAACAACGCAGTGGGATATATATCTGCATTTGTAGTCTTCCAGATGTTTCCATTAGCAGACTCCATTTAGCTACTCACACTACAGGGAAATGCTTATTCCTACAGAATACATTATAAATGACATGGGGTAATAAGAAGAAATTCTGTACTGGGGAGATAAGATCTACTTGTGAGCAAAAGAGATTAGGACATGATTTAATATATATGGCACACAATGAAGGTTCCTGAGCATTATAGAAGAGAAGAAGAATTTGTTCTACAAGCAGTTGAAGAGTCGCACACCAATTTTCTAATCAGAGATGGCAGGACTGTGTCATGGATCATCATGTTCAAATCTCTGTGAAGCTCTGACCTTCACCAGCTCTCATCACTGTGGCTTAAACAAATGCTCACTTTATTTCTCCAACTGTACTACTTTCCTTGACTTAATGCAAATCTTAGAGTTTTGCAAATATGTGCTGATTTTCATAAAATTCGAACTTTTGAAAATATCTAAGGTAACTTAAAATTTTCCGAATTTGGCAAGTATAATTACTTCTGGTGCATAAAACAGAAATACCAGCACATGAAATATCAGCATGAGATATAAAAGTGTTGAGAATATCTTAGGGTAAAAAGCGTTCCAAAGAGATACATTTGACATCTATTAGAGAACAAGCTTGAATTAAATAAGATGACTGTGTGCTAAAATTGGGTGTTTGGGCCTGGTGATGGTGGGACATGTCTTTGATCCCAGCTCTTATGAGGCAGAAACAGGCAAATCTCTGTGAGTTCCAGTCTACTGAGGGAGTTCCAAGACAGCCTCCAGAGATACATAGAAACCTTGTCTTGAAAAACTAATAAAAATAAATGGGTGTATGGTTCTCCCCTATCAGCAGGAATCAAAATATAATGATCCAAAGAAGGTAGAGAAAAATTCTCTGTGAAATAAAATAAGTCTTAGTATTGGAAGTAAAAGGTCCACAATAAATAGGACTTTATAAATAGACTATTTCCACCTGCTATTAAATATGGAAAAGTTTCATATTCCAAATGCAGTAACAAGGTGGACTTTGAAACTCAAGAGGCATAGTGAAAGGGGTGATGACAATTCTCAAACTTGGTTATAGTGGATATGGCATCGAAGGCTGACATTTTGACAAGACAAAAACATTCAGGACTTAAGGGGCTATTCCTGCCTGGCCATTAACCCCGGTCCAGACAGGTTTCTGACCTCGGGTTCTGACAACTTCTCTTAGTGGAGTAAGCAGGATAAAACAAAACAATACAATACAATACAATACAATACAATACAATACAATACAAAACAAGGACAGATCTAAACATGAGTAAAAGTTAAATTGAAAGTTAAAGAAGTTGAAAGAGAAGATAAGTATGCCGTTTTATCTAATAGTTTCAACAAAGTAACAGAACAACAAAGTTTACACACAGAGAGCTGAGATCAAATATTTGCTCCATCATACTATAGATCCATTGCCCTACTTTTCATAAAATTATTATGCAGTAGATGTTCTGCATCATTAAAGTGTATTAAATTATTATGTATGACATAGAAACAAGCATGATAACATGCAGACTGTACTTAGTAAAATATTTAATACATTTTGTGAGAAGAGAAATGTATTCCTTCTAGAACAAAGAAAATGAATTATCTCACAGTGGTATAATAAAATTCATGAAAGGAGACTTGTCTTGGAGAAGGAGGAAAAGAGGGAGTAATATAGACAGAAATAAAGAAAGAAAAGGGAGATGGAGAGAGGAAGGGGAGACTTGGGGGCAGGAATGGGAAGGGATGACTTAATTGGAAAAAGCAGTAAAAATGCAATTTTCTGGAATACAATTTAGATGATAGTTTCCTATATCTTTATTTTTAAGGGTTTAACACAATTTCTCCTCTAATAGTTTTAGATTTTGCACTAAGATATTTTGATCTATTTTGAATTATTTTGATGCTAGGTCAATTGTGTTTACATCTTCTGTAGGTGGATAAACACTTTTTAGAGCATTATTTGTTAAAGAGACACAGCTTGAGCACCTTTATCAAGAATTAGATGAGGATCTCTGCACATGTGTATTTTGGGGAACTTTCCACTACTGTTGGTACTTATTTATATTTTCTTATTTCCATGCTGTTTGACACTCCGTGGCTCCATAATGTAATATAATGTCATCTAATAAAATTCTAGCGATACAGAAAAGATTAGCAAGGCCCCTATGCAAAGATGACATGCAAATTCATGAAGCATTCCATATTTTTAGCTTCTAAAGCATCAGGGCATATAAGATTCGTGGTGAGGGTATTTATGCTGACCTACAGGTTCAGGCAGAATATGACAACTATATGTTGTCCCTATGAAGGAAAGCAGCAATAAACAGCTGGGTTAAGGTTTGTGAGCCAGGGGAATGACTGGAAGCTTATACCAGAATATAACAGGGACCAACATAACTATTCCAGGACTTCTTACAAATGTTAACCAGGGCAGTAGAATTACAAGTAACAGATATGACAGTAAAACATTCAATTGTATATAAAATAGCCTGTGACAATGCAAACCCAATATGCAAAAGAATACTTTTGCCTTTAAAGATCAAGTCAGCTCTTTTACATACAGGAGAAGCTATCCTGAGAGGTTTCAAAAGACAGCAGGAGATTAAGAGTTCCAGAGGCAATGACAGAGGGGCTTTGGAAGGAGAAACACCTTACAGAGATCAACATAGGTACCAAGAGGCCAGGGTTCATCACTACTATGAACCAGAACCTCGTGTAGGAAGAGCCCACTCCAGGAGACCACAAAGATGTCAGGAACCTAGATATTTCAGCTGTGGTAGAATGAGACATGTAAAGAGAAATTGTAGGCAAAGAAATTCTAATGATCCCTCACGAGAAAGGCAACTGCCTTCTGGATTGTGTATGAGATGCGGTAAGGGCAGACACTAGACTAATGAGTGTAGATCGACCAGGGACATGCAAGGGAACCCGTTAAGGCTGGGAAATTCCAAAGGGGGACTTCTTGAGGCCCCCACATTGAAAATGTCTGGTCATTTCCAGTAGCAGTGGAAGACAATCTCTCACAGGGCAAATAGTTCTTTGTCTATTGTGAAAGATGAAACTGCTATAGATGGTAGTCTGACTAGCGATGAAGAATCAGATAAGACTGGACAAGATGAAAAGCGCATATTTTGGCAGACCTCCATCAAGATAAAAGGCCCCATTTAAAAGTAAAAATCAATAATAAGATTATTAATGGCGTTGTAGACACTGGCGCTGATGTCACTATTATTACACAAAAGTCCTGGATCGAGAAGTGGCTGCTTAGAGAAGCAAATTTACAATTTTTGGGAATTGAAACTCTATCTAGAGTTTAACAAAGTATTCACTCGGTGGTCTGCATTGGACCGGAAGGACAGTAAGGGAGACTAAAACCATACTTGGCAAAAATAGCTATAAACCTCTGGGGTCATGATCTCTTACAGCAATGGAACATGGAGATTAATATCCACCCAGTGTCAGATGTGAATTATGTACAATCTCTGGATAGTAGAAAAGACCTGGTAAGACGCTGTGGGAAACGGTTATCAACCATCCAGGCTGTACAGAAACTAAATACAAATGATAGACCTTCAGAGGAGCCAAAGACCCTGCCATTAAAATGACTTACAGGTGAACCTGTCTGGGTAGGACAATGGCCTTTGACCTCTGAGAAGCTAGAGGCTCTAGAAAAATTAATACAGTAACAATTAGAGGCTGGACACATAGAGGACTCTACCAGCCCTTGGAATTCTCCTGTATTTGTTATCATTCTCCAGGTAACTGGAGATTGCTGACAGACCCCAGAGCCATAAATGAGGTAATTCAACCAATGGGCTCTTTGCAACCTGGAATGCCATTACCTTCCTTAATACCTAAAGGATGGCATATCATAGTCTTTGATCTGAAAGACTGGTTTTTTTTTTCACTATACCATTACAAGAAAGTGATAGAGAGAAATTTGCATTTACTATACCAACTCTTAATAATTCACAGACAGTTCAAAGATATCAGTGGAAGGTTTTGCCACAAGGGATGCTAAATAGTCATACTTTATGTCAACACTTCATACAACAACCTTTGGAAATAATTAGTAAGAAATTTTCACAATCCCGCATTTATCATTGCATGGATGATATTCTTTTATCAGATTCCAATAAGGAAACTTTGGAATGTATGTTTGATATGGTGAAGGAAGTTCTGCCTAGAAGGGGGTTACAAATTGCCCCGGATAAGATACAAAGAGGAGATTCTATTAACCATTTAGGTTATAAAATAGACTTGCAAAGAACCAGGCCACAGAAGGTACAAATTAGAAGGGATCGTCATTAAACTCTTAATAATCTTCAGAAGCTGCTAGGGGAAATTTCTCAATTATATACAATTATTGGTGTAGAATGACATGACATAAAGCATTTAAAAATGGTCCTTAAAGGTGATAAGGACATAAACAGTCCGAGAATATTAACTGCTGAGGCAGAAAAAGAATTACAATGGGTAGAAAACAGAATATTGGATGCACATGTAGATCGGATAAACCTTGATTTTGACTGTATTCTGATTATCTTGCCATCCAGAGAATATCCTTCTGGAATTCTGATGCAGAGGGAAGACACCATATTGGATATTGGAGTGGATATTTCTGCCACATAAACATAATGAAAAGTTAAAGACATATATAGAAAAGATTTATGATTTGATTTTAAAGGGAAAATTAAGACTTTGTCAACTGACTGGAGAAGATCCAGCAGAAATTATAGTACCTTTAACTAATGAAGAAATCTCATCCTTATGGAAGGATAATGAATATTGGCAAATAGCTCTTACTGACTTTTGGGGAATGATTATCAACAAATCTCCCAAAACAGAAAAAAATTAAATTCATAAAAAAGACAATCTGGATTCTTCCACGTATTGAATGACAAACTCCCATTTCTGGAGTTCTTACCTTCTACACTGAGGCCAACAAATCAGTTAAGGCTGGGTATAAAACAGGTGAGGTAAGTAAAGTAGTTTAAAGTCCTGTACAGAAGGCAGAATTATATGCAATTCTCATGGATTTTATAGAACCTCTTAATATAGTTACTGATTCCCAATATTCAGAGATAGTCATCTTATACATTGAGACTGCAGAATTCATTCCTGATAATACAGAATTAACTTCACTGTTTCTACAATTACAGGAAACAATCAGAAACAGAAGTAATCCTCTATATATCATACATATGAGACCACATATGGGTCTACTAGGCCTACTAGCACGAATCAATGATGAGATTGATTGTTTATTCATTGGAAGTGTGCTAGAAGCCTCAGAATTTCATAAGAAACATCATGTAAATAGTAAAGGTTTAAAATAGGACTTCTCCACCACTTGGCAACAAGCCAAGGAGATAGTAAGAAACTGTCCTACTTGTTCTTTTTATAACCAAACTCCACTGCCAGCAGGCTGTAATCCTATAGGCATTCAGAGGAATGAGGTCTGGCAGATGGATATCTTTCACTTTAGAGAATTTGGAAATTTGAAATATGTACACCATACTACAGACACATTCTCAGGGTTCCAATTGGCTACTGCTCTCAACTCTGAAAAAGCTGATTCTGTTATTACACACCTGCTAGAGGTGATGGCAGTTATGGGTATACTTGCACAAATGAAAACTGACAATGCTCCAGCATATATCTCCACAAAAATGGAACAGTTTTTCAAATATTGTAACATAAAGCATGTCACCTGTACCACACCATCCTACGTGACAGTCAGTCAGTGGTTGAGCGATCTAATAGAACATGTAAGGAGATGCTCCACAGACAGGCTGGGAAGACAACCCCCCCAAAAAAAACACATAGGTTGCATAGTGCTTTATTGACACTAAAATTTCTTAATGCCAATGAAAAAGGACAAACAGCTGCAGAAAGATACTGGACTATGGAACAAACTGCTGAACTGAATCAACAAGTATACTTCAAAGATGTACTAACCGCAGTATGGAAGCCTGGACATGTGTTACGTTGGGGTAGGGGTTTTTCATTGGTTTCCACAGGAGAAGATAAACTTTGGATACCATCAAAGTTGATCAAAATTTGAGTTGAAAAAGACAAACCTCTAGACAAGGACAAGTGACAGGTATTTTACTGAGGTATATCTCATAAACTAAATAGAAGCCCCACCAAAGGAAAAGGAAGTGTTTTGCTTCTATCTTCACAGGAAAACTCAGCTCCAGAATTCCAAGAACACTACATGGGTACATGCTTAAGAAAAGAAGGTAGCTATAACCATCAAACAAAAGGAACATGCCATACGGTAAACTTTAGAGCTGTCTCTCAAATAACTCTATTTCTCATTATTTTCCTAGTCCCTATTCAATTAAACCAATGTTGGATTTAGAGTTGAATTTGGCTTTCATCCTCTAAAATCCAAGCACATTGTTTAACTAAACTTTAGAGTTTCTGTATTGTATCAAGAAGCCAGTTGATGTAATACAGAATGATAGAAGAATTTGGGGACTGTATTTGTCTTTCTTGGCTCTTTCCTTCAAGGTGTACACCATCTCATAATCATTATTTTTCCATGGTTGCCTTTTCTAGCATGTATACACATACAATCAAACATTTCTCTGCTAACACTTATGTTTTAGTCCCATACAGCCGATGAAGACCTACCTGACAGCAATCCCTGGATGCTCAGGAAGGAAATTGGGCCATACCTCCTAGACTTCACTGAATACAACTTACTCCATTTCAACTGACACTCAGACCAGAGCTTTGGGTACTGACTTCAATCAAGTTGAGGATTTCAACCCAGATCTTCAATCAAGCAAATCCCATTTAACATGGACTGGATACAATCCATTAGAGACTTTCACTATACTAACATTTTCTTCCCACAGGACCCCACAAGATTAATGCCATCCCATTTCAGCAGGAAGCAACTTGGAGGATGCTATGCTCCCTTCCCCCATTATTGTCTATTAGGATAGTGTAAGCCTAGTTAGGGGTGGCTTACTATTATTTATGGTTGGGAATGGAAGGAGGTGTTCAGGCTTGGACACCTTTTCCAGATGAGTTTAGGGTTTAGTTGATGTAGAAATAGGATGTGTCATAGCAGATTATTGTATCTTGTTGTATTTCACCTTTGTGATTGTTAATTTTGGATTCTTTACATTGTTAAGCTTTAATTCTCTTTTAGACTAAAGGGGGAATTATAGGGGACAGTATAAGCCATGCCTGCTAGAAGCTGGCTACAGGTATATCTGACCACACCTCTCAGGGTGTGGTCAAGGTGAGGTCAGGACGATGAGTGAAATGGTTTTAAGGGGCTGCAAGGCACATGGAAGCCCCTTATCTCTGGCCTGCCTGCCTTGCTTCCCTTGGCACACTCTGGCTTGTGTTTGGCTGGTGTTTTTCTAATAAAGGATATCTTTATCACAAGCTCCTTTTATTTCTTAATACATCAGTGCATTTGTTTTTGAGATATAGGAAATTTATTTAATATCCATTCTGTTTGACAATTTCATGAATGAGTACTTTATATCCCTTCCACCCTCTATCTTTTCTTTATGACTCCTTCATTGCCCTATCAGTCACTCTAAAATTTATGACGTCTTCTTGCTATTGCTGTAATATACAATTGACATTACATAGATGTATCTATAGATATAGATAATTCAATATATTGAATATACAAAGCTTGATGACATTGTTTGGCATTGTTTATATGTACATGTGTCAAAGAATGAACCATTGTGCCTGAACAACCTATTTAGGAGTTCTTCCCTGAAGAAAACTAATTTTCTCTCTCACTCTCTCTTTCTCTCTCTCAGCAATTTAATACCTATAGCTCTTTATCTGTATGTGAGAACTGTAAGACATTCCCTTACTAGTTAGCATGCCAGCTGGTATTGTCATTAGTCAGGTCTTATTTAGGAGACCATATTGTTGGGATTTGCTGGCATCCTTAGAACACTCTGTCTAGCAGATTGTGTCCTATTTTGTTTCTTAAACTGTTTCTACTCCTGCTTGATTTTTCCTAAGCCCTAGCTATAGGGACGCATTATAGATGAATCAATTGGGACTAAGCACCATATGGTCACTTTTTCTGAATATTGACCAGCTATAGATCTCTGTAATAGTTTCTGTCTGTTTCCAAAGGATAATTCTTTTTTTTCTTCTTTTTCTATTTAAATTAAAAACAAATTTATTTTACCTACCAATGCCAGTTCCCTCTCCCTCCTTTTCTCTCATTCCCCCCACCAACTCCCCATCCCACCTTCATCCTCTGCAGATATTGGGATGGATATGTAGAAAACAATTATAAGTTGTACTCTTTTTGAAAACTGGCCATAGTAGGTTATCTTCTAGGGTCTATTATCTCTCCAGAGATACATAGTTGGTTAGACTTACAGTACTAGGTAGGAGTTGCTCCTATTGAGCTGGTCTTAAGTCTAGTTAGACAACTATTGATTACTCCTGAAGTAAAAGTGTTACTATTTAAGGATTGGGGATATCTTACTAGCTCAGTTATCATAATCATTCATAAGACTTATATAGCTGGCTTGGACATTTGGGTTTTATAAAAAAATATTTACTGTTTTAATAATTATTTCACATTATTCCACCTTGTTGAAAATGTATGTTATTACTAAGAATCTTTTCTTTCTAGAGGAGATTTGATGATATTTTAAACACAGTTAAGCACAGAGCACCTTAAAAGTTTCTCTGCAGGTAGGAATAATTGGCTTCTTCCCTTGCTATTTATATTACACATTTTTCGCTTGCATTCTTTCTCTAAGATTCCAAGCACTATATTGAGTAAAAATGATAACAGTGAACAAACTTAACTAATTTTTGATTTTACATGAGTCTTACAGATTTTTCTAAGTGGTCCAATGCTAGTAATATTTCTACCATACATGTCTTTTGCTAAATCACAATATGTTAATATCCTCTTGTGATATTATTCAAAATAGCCAAGCTAGAGAACAGACTTAGTTGCCTACTGCCAGAACAATGGATAGAGTAAGTGTCTTTATTCTGTATGCACACAGGGAAGTATTATTGAGCCTTTAGGAAAAACATAATCATGTCCTTTGCAATAAAAATGGATGAAACCCAAGGATATATTGATTGAAAAGACCAGTCTCAGAGAGATCTATCATACATGTTTCATTTTTATGTGGAGTCTACTAAAAAAAAAGAAACAAAGGAGGAACAGGGACTATTAAGAAGTGGAAGATGACCAATGCCAGAAGACAAGAATTCTATATTGTGTTTCTTATGTGGAGTTGTTCTTTTTAAGAGAGGGTGAAGAAAAGTGAGTGGGGAAGATGAACTACCAGAGATGGCAAAGCACCAGTGGCAGGAGATAAGCATGATCTCTCTCTCTCTCTCTCTCTCTCTCTCTCTCTCTCTCTCTCTCTCTCTCTCATATATATATATATATATATTGAAACGTGTTCAATGCTGCTAGGATTCCCTAATATAGTTCGCTTTGAATGTGCCTGAGGATGACAGAGGAGCCTGGCAGGGAGATGACGCCACCAAAAGAATGGGGAACTAGTTTGGAGTTAAACATTTTGAAATTTCTACAAGCCCACACCTCTTTCATTCCTACTTTACTACCTCTATCCATTCTCACCTCACTGTAAGTACTGATGCACTCAGCTAGGGAAAAAAGAAAGGAAAAAAGAAAAACCCTTGTGACTTGTGCTTTCCTCAACCAGCATCCTATGTCACTCTTTGAACCTGACAGGGACACTAGTGTCATGCAGAAGTGTCCTCTTTTTGTTGATTATGGAGATGGATATATAATCTTATAAACTATAAAAAATGCCACCACAAATGTCATTAGCTTACTAATTAAAAGGTCTAGACTGAATGGACCAAGAAATGTCTTGGTTTCCAAGAAGCATACTTCTCCAGCAAAGACACCCAAATGTCTAAAGTGAAGGAATGGAAATCAACCTAGCCACCAACTGAGGAAGTAAACAGATGGCAAGTGAATCTCACATCTGACAAAAGAAACTTCAAACCAAAAGTAGTCAGAAGTGACCAAGAGCCAATACATTCTAATAAAAGAACAATTTATTAAGAAGATGTAATATTACGAACATGTATATATTAAATATTAGAGACACAAATTTTATAAAGCCAAGAGGAAAGGTGTCAAAAGTGACATAGATAATGACCTAATAATAGTGGGGAGTTCTAAAGAGGCCTCATATGTAAGGAAGTCCTCTAAATTAAAGCGCAACAATGAAACCAGATCTAAACTATACCTCTGACCGACCAAATTTGACAGATATCTATAGCACATTATACCCAATGATTAGGAAACACAGATTCTTCTTATATATGCATCTCTTTATTTTTTCACATTATAATCCTAAATCAAGACTTAAATAAGAAATAGAAACATTTCCTTATGTACTATCAGACCACAGTGTAACAACACTAGAAATCAACAGCAAGAAAAGCTGCAGAAACATGAAACACATCAGGAACGTCCAATATAGTTTCAAATGACTATAAAGGACTCAGGGGGAATTTAAAAGTTTATAGAAAGAAGTGAAAATGGTATCACAACCTGCCAGAACATCAGTCTAGCTAATGTAATTCTCGGGGAGTTTATAGTTAAAAGTGTCCACATAAAAGAGAAAAAAGAAAAAAAAATAAAAACAAATGTCAGAACAATCTCAAATAACCCAATGATATAACTCAAGATACTAGAAAAATAAAAACAAACCACATCAAATACACAGATATCAAAGAATAATAAACAATGGCACAAAAACTAATGTATAAAAAACAAAACAAACAAGGGAATCAATCAGAGTCTTGGGTAAGGTTAATGAGCCAAACTAATCAAAAGAAAGAGTGAAGATCCAATTTAATAATATAAAAGATAAAAGAATAATTGTTGCAACAGATTCCAATAAAATTCATAAGATAGTTAAAGAACACCCTGAAATTTCAAAGTTGAAAACTTACAGGGAACAAATAGATTCTTAAACTTCTATGTTGCATCAAAATTTATTTCAGAATAAATAAACAACATCATAGGCCCACTACAAACAGTGAGATTGAAATAGCAATTAGAAGTCTATCTATAGAGAAAATCCTAAGACCAGAGTGATTCACTGCTGAATTATGTCAAACTTTTAAAGATTTAAGGCTAACACAACACAGAAAGGGGCGAAACAATACCAAACTTGTGCTATAAACCAACTATTAACATGAAACACAATATTCTCGACAAAATATTTGCAAATTGAATTTAAGAACAAATTTAGATCATACATTTTGACAGATTCAGTTTCACCCAAGAGATTCATGTTTATTCATTGCATACTAATCAATAAACAAAATACTCAGAGAAATGTAATTTAAGAAAGGTATCACTTGATTATCTTTATGAGTGTGAATGTATATTTCACAAAGTTCAACACATCTTCATGAAAGAATTAGAAATACATAATAAAGTATGTACACAAAAAAGCCTAAAATCAACCTTATAATAAATGGGCAAAACAGCATTTTCTCTAAAAAGTGGAGCAATAAATGAGCATCTACTTCCTCCACTCCTTTTTGCTCTGAAGCTGAGGACAGAATCCAGGGCTTTGTGCTCTCTAGGCAAACACTCTACCACTGAGCTAAATCCTCTGTCCCCTCCCTCCACTCTTATTCAAAATATTGCTTGTAGTACTTGCTAAAGCAATAGAAAGGCAGAGATGTAGAGAATTATTTTTAGAAGGGCATATATCAAACTATCCCTATATTCAAGCAGAATGATCCTGTTCCTTAAAAGCTGCATGGACTCAACAAGAAATGACCACATGAGCCATCTTCCCATTGCTGGTGTGTACCCAAAGGACTCTGTATCTACTACAGAGATACTTGAACATCCATCCACCCATCTTCATTGCTCTTCCATCATTCCTCTTTCCATACCCATATCTGCTTGGTCCCAGTGGTCTTCTTTCCACTTCATGTCTCATGTATGAATTCTGTGTAGTATTGAATATTCTAATTAATTTGTTTGAAAGCTTCTCTAATTAGGTTTGTATGCATTTGTCTCCCTGCTTTCTGATACCAAGTTTGTTCAATAGTTCCAGAAGTATTGAGCATGAAGAAAAACCTGCAGCAATATAAATTATTTCCTGAAACCAGTATAAATAATTTCTGTCCAAGATAAAAGTTAACACAGATGTTACTGTTTACTGCCTTGAAAGACATTAATCAGTTTTAAGTCTATTATCACACTCATTCCTCATCCCTTTTGTCTGACCCTGATTAGTCCCTGCCTTGATTCTCTTTTGAACTGGTCTTAATTCTGTACTGTCTCTCAAGTATTTACCATTCAATAATATCTTTGGAAAACGGTCAATTGTTATATTTTAGGAGCATATCATTAAAAAAGCATTTTGAGTATATTTTAAGCACAATGCTCTTTAATGATAGAATGAAATCCTTAGAGTAGGTTGTCATGGGTGTTTTTTATGAGTACATTCCCTTATAAACATGTATTTATATTGGATGATTGTTTCTTTGTAATTAACTTTTCTATGCCAAGATCCTAAAGATTCTAATAGATGTTGCTAAGGCGAAAGTGTGAATGTCAGAGAACTTCTTTTTATCAGTGTTGTTGGGTGTTCACAATGATTTTTGTTGATGCAGATGAGGCCTTAGTAGATGATGCCTCATCATTGCATCTTTACATGAATGGTTTAAGGACAAAGACTTTCTATCCCACTACTGTTTCTCTCCCTGTAAGGAGTAGAGGAAACAAAATATAAGAGATAGGCTTATTCATCCCTTCAGGTGGTAACAGAACAGCTCCTCAATGGCCCTCCCATTGTACTGTCACCACAGGGAGTGAGTAAAGACCAACAATGCAACATTTCCTTGTAGCCAGAAGTACACACTTTCCTACAAAATTGGTATTATGGTATTGTAACTTAAAACCAAGTACTTATCAAAATGACTTACAATTTGATTATTAAAATTGAGTAGTTAATAAAATGCAATATTTCCAAGGCATTATATTGATTGTGTTAGTGTGGTGTGTGTGTGTGTGTGTGTGTGTGTGTGTGTGTGTGTGTGTGTAACAAAAAATGAGATTCAACTTATAGGCCTTTAATAAAAGTTTTTCCAAATAAAATGTATTTTCCATTTAAATACATAGCCATTGTAATTAAGCGGTCCTGGGAAAGTTTTGTAGATTTCCTCATGTACAACTTAGAATCAAGAATTCTTAATTTACTCCAGATACAGATGTTTTCTTTTCTTGACTTAACCAAATACTAAACCAGCATCTCACAGCATAACTGAAGCCATCCTTTGAGTAAATACACTAGTCACAATACAGAAGTTGTAAAGAAGAGATTATCTCACAAAACTACTTATTTTAGCAGCTTAGAAAAAACAAAAACAACAAAACAAAAACAATTCTTCTACCAACTGAGGGTCATTTTTGTTTTACAGAAACAAGGATTGCCATCCTTTGAAAAATCATGTTATTCAATATCAGTACAAAGTCTGATATATCTATCGTTGAATGTAAAAGAAGAGAAAATCAATAAGCTGCAAATAATAATATGAACACCAGCTAAGTTTTTATTTTAGAAAAGTACTAATCAGAGGGTCAGAGAGATGTTGCTGTGCTTACAAAAGATAATTGCTCTTGTAGAGACACTGGGTTCTGTTCGTAGTACTCACATGGTAGCTCTCAACCACCAGGGTCTAGTTCCTAAGACCCTGACTCCCTCTTCTGACTTTGGCTGGCACAAGATACCTATGTGAAAACACTTGTATCTCTGAAATACAATAAATAAATATGAAGATCTAATAATAAATTTAGGGGAGCTCTCTGAGAAGTCTTTTTACTGAGACTAAGCCTGTAGCATGTGGCAGTTTTATATCCTAGAGTGACTGTAACATGACAAGAAAGAGGCCCCAACCATTACAAACTCATGGAAAGCTAGGCATAAATATACCTACTCTATCCCAGGTTTATAGATGATATTGTTGAATCTCTAGACATAGTAGGATCACCATATTAATTTTCATGAATGAAAGCAATATTCAGACAATATGTTATGATATACATAGCCACGGAGACATTATTAAAAATTCACTCATCTTTTTGCATTGTGTGCTGCTATCCTGAAGTGTTCTGAAATAACATGACATTACATGAAATAACAAATTTTTGTCCTCCAATTCCTAATTTATCAATTGCAGTGTCTCTGAAGTAAATTGTGTTTTGTTTCGGTTTACTAAAAAAGGAAGATAGATATTTGTAGAAAAATATCTAAATTTATTGACTTTAACATTACCAACCCTATCTTTAAGATTGGAAATCCCAATCAAGTAGAAATTCTACTTCTCAGTAAATTTATTTTTTCATGTTTAATACCAAATTTATATTTGTTGGAGTTGGTACAGCAGAGGATTACTTTTCAGAGTATATAATAAACTTATTAAGCCTTATATTAATAAAAAAACGATGCAAATCCAGAGTAGTAGGACCCAACTTTAATCCCAGTACTCCAGGGGTTACAGGAGGTTGATCTCCATGCCTTTGAGGCCATCATGGTCTACAGAGTAACTTCCAAGCCAGCAGAGGGTACACAGTGAGAGCCTGTCTCAAATAAAGAAGGTCCAGTTAAAAAATAAGCAAATAATATTAGTATTTCCAATAGAAGAAATACAAATGACTAACAAATATATTAAAATTCTCAAAATACTTAGCAATTACAAAAATGCAATGCTAAACAACAATAAAAATCTATCTCAACACAACTGAAATGACCACAAGCCATATTAAAAAGGCAAAACAAATGTTGGCAAGGATATAGGGGCAAAATAACCTTTATCTACCCTTGATAGGAGTATAAGCTACTGAAACAATTATGGAAAACAGTATGGGCATTCCTCCAAAACCAATTCTAGAACTACAATAAGGCCCAGATATCCTATTCCTGTAGACACAAAGAAAAGGGTGCTCTCAGGCCTTTTCTAAACATGACAGGATCCACAATAGCCATCAATAGCTTAAAGTATAAAGGACTGTTCAGCCATCAAGGGGAATGAAATCTGATAGACATCATGAAGGTGAAATAACTGAGACACAGTGTGACATGGGCTATGTCTTATTTTCTGTTTGTGGGACCTGTATGGCAAAGAATTTCTAGGGACTGGAGAATAGATTCAGAGAAAGAGAATGAAGAGAAGGGAAGAAGAGAGGGAGATCAGGAGGAATGGCTGACAGCGTGAATCCCAGTGTAGGAATGCAAGGAAAAACCACAAGGAATTCTACAATTGGCATAAAAAATGAAACACGAATTTCAGTGTAAATTAAATGTATTAAAATTAATTACACAATTAAAATAAAACATTATTGTTTTGGGCAATAAGAGTGCACTTCTAATATATACCTACATTCATTAATATATGTGAGAAATTTTTAATAAATACTTAATATAAGTTATTTCCTTCAAAAGGTTTTCCCACATCTACAAGATTATAGTAGTAAACGGATATCTTTGCCCTTATCTTTACCAAAAAGAGAGCCCAGTTTAAAACACCAAGTAGTTCACACTGGTGCCTTCAAGTTACATCAAATTTCTGAGGTGTGGAGTTGTTGCAGTAAACTTTCTCACCTAGAGTGTTACAGATTCATTTCAAGAATCACAAACGCTCCTCCAGAAAGCTGTTGAAGAGTGAAGGGATTATTGAAACGTTTGTAGTATCTCAAAACCTGGCCTCTCTCAAGATGCAGAGTAGATCCAGAACTTTCCTTAGTTGTTTCTTTCCTGGATGCTTCCACAGCCTTTTCCTGTGCAGATGATGGGCAAACTAGTAAATTGTGGGATATGTGACTTGTATGGCAGAATCCATTTGTGTCTAAACAGCGTCTTCCAATCACTTTCTTCATGATACATTCAGAAAATGGAAATTTATGATGTGTACCCCCACAAATACACTTGCACTTAAAGACAGAACATTAGAAAGCATGTTGAAATAATTAAATCCATAACTACCAGGTAAGTGACTCTTACGCTTGCTTGTTGCTTCCTACTTAGCTCATACATAGAATGCACTCCAGACAGTGAGATTTACTCAGCCATGAGAAGGTGTTATTGTGTCTAGAATGCTAAAATTTTCTAGTAATTCTTGTGAGTTCTATTCTTCCTCGGACTCAGTCTTCCTGGTCCCTCAAGTCCTCCTCTCCCCTCCTCTTTCTCTTAACTCTCTCTCCCCTTCCTCCATGCTCCCAATTTGTTCGGGAGACCTTGTTCCTTTCCCCTTCCCTGGGGGAACATGCATGTCTCTCTTAGGGTCCTCCTTGTTCCCGAGCTTCTCTGGCGATGGGGGTTGTAGGCTGGCAATCCTTTGCTCTATGTCTAAAATCCATATATGAGTGAGTACATATCATGTTTGTCTTTCTGTTACCTCACTCAGGATGGTTTCTTCTAGTTCCATCCATTTGCCTGTGAATTTCAAGATTCCATTGTTTTTTCCACTAAGTAATACACCATTGTGTAAATATACCACATTTTCTTTATCCATTCTTCAGTTAAGGAACATCTAGGTTGCTTCCAGGTTCTGGCTACTACAAATAATGCTGCTGTGAACATGGTTGAACAGATGTCTTTGTTGTATGAGTGTGCATCCTTTGGGTATATGTCTAAGAGTAGATTTGCTGGATCTTTAGATAGACTGATTCCCAATTTCCCGAGGAACTGCCATACTGATTTCCAAAGTGGCTGTTCAAGTTTACACTCTCCCCAGCAATGGAGGAGTGTGTCCCTTGCTCAACATGCTCGTCAGCATAACATAGGTGCTTTTCATTTTAGCCATTCTGGCACGTCAAAAGAGCCATTATAGGTTTAAAGAAAAATCTGGCACTAGGGAAATGTCCAGAGATCTCAAGGATGATCTCAACTAAGAATCTAAGCAATAGTGGAAAGGCTACCTTAAATGTACTTCCCCTATAATGAGATTGATAACTACCTTATATGCCATCATAGAGCCTTCATCCAGTAGCTGATGGAAGCAGAAACAGAGAGCAACAGCTAAGCACTGTGTAACTCCTAGAATCCAATTATAGAGAGGGAGGAGTGATGAGCAAATCGGACAAGATCATGCTGGGGAAACCCACAAAAACAGCTGACCTGAACAAGTGGGAGCACATGGACCCCAGACTGATAGCTGGGAAACCAGCATAGGACTGAGCCAGACCCCCTGAATATGGGTGTCAATTAGGAGGCCTGGGCGATCTATGGGACCTCTGGTAGTGGAACAGCATTTATATCTAGTATACAAATGGGCATTGGGAGTCCATTCCCCATAGAGGGATACTCTCTCAGCCTAGACACATGGGGAAGGGCCTAGCCCCTGCCTCAAATGATATGACAGACTTTAGTGATCCCCCATAGAAGGGCGAACCCTTTCCATGGAGCAGAAGAGGGATGGGATGGGGGTCTGTGGGGGACTTGGGAGAATGGGAGGGAGAGGGAACTGGGATTGATATATAAAATAAGATTGTTTCTAATTTAAATTTTAAAATTCTTGTGATTTCTAAAGATATTGGTTCAAATTGTTCAAAGCTGTTTTGCTTTTCAGACTTCTCCCCAAACCCTGCCTTTTCTTTCTAATCTAGATCTCAGTTAGTACCTTATATGTTTTTTTATTATTATTTTTCTGTGTGGCTTATATAAAAGCATATAATCTGGCATTCGACCACCATTTATAAATTTCCCTTCACACAACACCTTATTTTGGTTGTCGGCTCCTCAGCTCTTTTGGGGTTACCCATGAAGTTCTGGCCTGCCCATGAATAACATATTGCTTGGGTGCTCTGAACTGTGCCCCCTCCCTCCTTTGAGCCAGCAGAGGTTACTTTTTATTTTTTCTAGCCTCAAGGTCACTGTAAATTGGGTACATGCTTGCACATGATAATTGCAGCTACAAATTAAAAAAGAAAAAGGAACATTAACCATATTCAGAAAGACAATATGATGTTCTGTACTTGCTGGTGCATAATTTAAATTTCACAAATAGAAGAGAGTGGATAAATAATACAACAAACTTTTTCCAATCTCTTCTAAAATGTCTTAAACACGGGAAATAACATGCAGACTCCTATGTCTAATTACAACACAAAGTATGATAGTGAATTACGATGTTATAATTAATATAGGGAGACACTTTAGCCCCACCCCAGGTAACCTGGACAGGTGTGCCGGAACAAGCCCGTGAGGGCTGGGTGAGGGGAAGTCTAAGGTGACGTAAAAAGGACTTCTTAAGGGACTGCGGACCCTCTCTTCCCCTTCTGCTGGCCCTGGTCCTGGCTCCCTCATCCTCACTTTGGCCTGTGCTTGGCTGGTATATCTGAATAAAGAAGTCTTTGCCCGATTGACTGCTGAGTGATCATTTAACAAATTAACTTTCATAATTAAGTCTTTTTTATTAAAAAGCCAAGGTGTAAACTGTCCCTGGGAGTTTTCTTTCTTCTCATGTTCAGATTTGTGCTGGGGTCCAGCCTGTATCAATCCCATGCTACAGAGGCCATCTATTCCAGACTGATGTCTTTGGGACTGTAATCTGAACCAGCAGAACAGCCCTGGGTCTGAGCCTGAGTGGGGGAATGTGGATCAGGAAGCCCTAGCCACCCAAGGATGTTAAGGAAGAGACAGGGACATCTTGTCATCTCAAGAGGGCTCTCAGTCAGTACTGGAGACCACCATTTATTCAAGCATCCTCTTAAATAGCTTTCCAAAAGTGGGGGTACTGGTAGAAATTTATTAGCATGTATAGAGCAGATATCAAATATTTCCTCTAATCCTAGAGACACCCCTAGGTGTCTTTTTTTTTCAGGGTCATAACTGGGGCTTTATTTTAGTTTCCAACACATCAGCAGAGATACAGGTAACTCAGGCAAGTGCATTGCCCCAAATATACCAGAAGCAACTCACTGTGTCGGGAGCCTTGTGCGCCCCAGCAAAGATCACTACAGTCCTCAGCAGCCTTCAGGGAGGGTGCAGGTTTGCCCAGGGCCTAGGTCTATTGCTACACAAACTAGAAATCATTCCCCACCAAGGCCAGGCACCAGGAGGTAATCAGCCAGCATCTGAAAGACAATAGCAGTTCCAAACTCCTAGAATTCTTGGCTGGGCCCAGCATATTTCTGAGAAATAATGATTGGGCCCTGACAGATTTGATTAACTCTGCCTTAAGTCTGTGAATGGGGCCTTTTTCAATATGAAATGTCCAAAATCTTCATATGTCTTCTAGTG
The DNA here is from genome assembly GCF_003668045.3 of Cricetulus griseus. Classification (NCBI taxonomy): domain Eukaryota; kingdom Metazoa; phylum Chordata; class Mammalia; order Rodentia; family Cricetidae; genus Cricetulus; species Cricetulus griseus. The sequence goes on along the minus strand of NW_023276807.1, from coordinate 266,149,278 downwards.
TGTTAGGTTAAACCTGCAAACCCAACACTGGGAAAGTTGAGCTCATAAATTATGAGTTCAATACCAGCCTGAGACACATGTTGAGACTTTTTAAAACAACAACAGCAAAAATCTCTTTTAAAATTTATCTTACACTTAGAAGGATTTCACCTAGAAATGAAACACTGGGAAAAGATAACTAAGCCAATGACACCTTGAAAGATTTGATTTAAGATTTAAAATTGGGCATCATCTCCGTCTGTAACAAGGTGGGACTAATAACTCTTCAGTGATATGGTGTATGTGTTAAGTCAGCACTTTCCCACTGAGCTATGTCCCCAGCCATCTTCTTACTTTTTATTTTGGTACTAGCCTTCATAAATTGTTCAGCCTGGATTTGAACTCATTCCATAGCCCTTAAGCTAGCAACACTTCCTCTTCAACCTCTCAATCTCTAGCAATGGTTACAATCTGTGCCACCAGGTCAGATTCCCCTTTTTATATTTAGAATGATTGTTTCTAAGTCTGTGATGTTACTTTGGACAACATGAAAAAAATATAAGTTGTTATTACCTAGTTAGGTAACTCATACCAGATTTTAAACTTAATATGATATATGGGATTTATTAGCAAGGTCAAAGATTGAAAAAGAATGTTCGTTTATGTATTTTTTGGATCATTACTGAGTTAAAAAAATTAACAGAAAATCTTCAAAACAGCCTTTTCCAAAAATCATGTTGTGCTTCAAAATGTTTAAAACAACTCCATGTAAGCTCAGGCATTCGAAGTCTCTTAAGTCTCACGGTCTCGAGTTGTTAATCAGATCTGGCATTGGCTCTATGTTTTGATGACAAGTTTGCTGCTTTGATTGGAAAGAAAGATTTTCGACAAAAGTCTATTTTCTCTTATCAAGGGTCATTGAGAACTGGGCTACGAAGTGAGACACAAGCTGGAACCCATGAAATACCGTAATAAAACACTTATGAGGAACACCATGTACGGAAAGATTGACTATATTTGTATAGCTTATTAAATAAACAAAGCAAAGCCAAAAATTACAAGCAAAATGTTATCAAATAGATTTATTGAAAGATATAGGTTGAGCAGCTAGAATAACCACCTGCTCCCCGTTATTGCATATATCGAAATATGCTTTTCTTCAACAGAGTAAGCAAGACCTTTATATAATTCACTTCATCCTGGGATATGTTTTATTTAACACAATGGTTGTTATTTTGGTATTGAACTTTCTTTTTTACCTTTGAAATATTTAAAGTGAAATCTAAATTTCTTATATGTTTAAACACACACACACACACACACACACACACACAATGAACCCCTGCTATACCAGCTTGACTTAGCTTTTCTTCTACAGCTGTGAAAGGAGCTTAGTGCCTCTTCTAAAGAGAGTGTTTGCTGTTTAGGAAGAGTATCCTCCATCCACTCTTCTAATTTAGAACAGAGGAGAGTTTGTGTAGTTCAAAAAATAGATACATTAATTAGCTTGACACAAAAAAATGTTTAGCAATATGTGCTAATGGATTTTACAATAGACAAGCGTGCATGGAAGATGAATGAGATAAATAGGTTTATTGGTCTATATTTTTCATGGTAATGAGCATTAGAGTTTCTTCAGGTCCAACTTTACTTTTTACAGAGGATGCCATCAAGCCTAGCCTCAGTGCTTCCATTAACTCACTGTACCCAGAGTTAAAATTCATATACCTGAAGTCCTTTTAAAAATCTGTTATCATCTTGCAGAACACAGTAACAGTGGGATAAATGAGATTCAACTTGCTATATTAACTGGAATTCTATTTAAAAAATGTATACACATAATCTATGTTTCTAAAATCCTACCTTCTTTTACATTTCTAGTGTACTGAAACCACCAGTAATTCTCCCTTTTTCCTAATGGATTTTCTTTTCACACACTTTTCTTCCTTCGCCACTCATCCTTCTACTCAGTGAATTTCAGGCACCACAAAGAAGTTGCCCTTGTCATCTCTGAGCATCAGAGTCTGTTCCAATGTCCAAGACACACTATATATCACCATGTGACCTTTTATCTCAGAAATTATTCATTAGGCAACTTATCAAGCATACAGTGGTTCTTGAAGAAGGCTCTAGACAATTGAACTTTAAGACTATTTGGCTAATAGAATAACAGAAATGTTGACATTTAGTATTTATTAATATGAAAATGTAGGGGTGTAACTATAGGCACCATGTTTGATGAGGAATTTACTATTTATTATAAATTACTGTTAACATATAGAAGAAACCATATCACTAAGAATCCATGTATTACATCTAGCATTTATATATTAGGTTGATAAATATATACTTTCAATATATATTGAAAGTAAAATAGCAGTTGAGGTACTTGGAGAAAAATTGATTAAGAATCATAACAGAAACTGAGAATAACACTTAACCCTGAGATATGAACAGGAAACTCCTTTCAAAGAGAATATTCCTTTCAAAACTAGGATTATGTGTATATGATTTCCCGGCAGTGGTCAGCCCTAAAAGCATTGAAATACAAGAAAAAGTATACAGAGTGAGAAGAGTTTAATTCTATATTTGAGAATATATACTATATGTAGCACAAATTAAAGGAAAAGAAGGTAGGGGCATTAATTTTCGAGAGCAAGGGACGGTATACAGGAGATGGGTTCAAGGGGGAGAAGGGGAATATTTCTTTTTGCCCTTAAACCCTGAAACCCTTCCGGTTACCTATTTGCACTCCTTCAAATTTGTTGCCCCGTTTTATTTGATTGTTATGAATGCATTTATGTACACACATATATGTTTCTAAATATAACCCACTATGTCCATTTAATGTTATTTGTTTGATTTCAGGACTGACTTATTTTCCCTTAAACTTCCACAAAGGAATAAGATTTAGAAGACTGAGGAGAAAGTGTTTAGAGAATTCATTAAATGTATCTGCACTGAAGGCTGTTTTTGGTTCATTCTATTAACAATGAGAAGGCTCTGAATACAAAACCCTCAGACTCTATAATAGTACTCCCATGCAGGTTTTCAGGGTTATTTTGTATCGGACAACCAATTTTCTGTGCTCCTCCACCATTCAGGACCCTGATTTCCTCAGTTTCCCATGGTTGTTTGTGTAGAGTTGAGACTCCAAGAGCTTTTCTCATCCCACTTTCCCATGTCAATTGGTGTCCTTGTTCAGCTCACATTTGAGCAGCCATAATGTTGAGACTTTGTTGGTGTAGCAAATGCCATTCCTAGGAGCCACAGTCTCACAGAAACCTCTCTAATTCTCTGGCTCTTACAGTCTTTCTGCTTCCTCCACCACAAAGTTCTCTGAGCCCCAGGTGTGGTATCCAATGGGACTGGTCTTTACAACTCTGTATTTTTATGGATTGTAGTTTTCTGCAGTGCTGTCTGTTTATTGCAAAGAGAAGTTTCCTTAACAAAGGATGAAGACTACATTTATCTGTGGGGATAAGGAAAAATAGTTACAAATTGTTGGGGATTATGTTGGTCTAGTAAAGCAGTGGTTGTAATATTTTAATTTCAAAATATAAAATAATGAAAAATTATAACCATGCTATTAATATTTTAATGTTATTTTAAACTGTTTTCCTACATTATAATTTGATCATATTCTTCCCCTCTCCCAATTACCCCCAGGTCCTCCAAACCTGTGACAATGTCCTCTTCATGTTGTCTATTTTCCTCCCTTTTTCTGTCTGTGTGTGTCTCTCAACAAACAAATCAGCCAAAAGAGAAAAGTAAAACAAACAAAATACAAATAACACAAAAAGTACCACACCAAAACAAACAAAGGTGCACACACACACACACACACACACACACACACACACACACACCCAAAACAAAAATCACAGAGCTGTCTTTCTGTGGACTAGTGGCCTGCCCTGAAGTGTGGTTGATAATACCCAGTTACGCAGTTTATTTTTCTTTTCTCAGAAGGTATCAATTGCAAATAGCTTTTTGGTTATGTGTCACACTTCTCCTTTTCGGTGCTGGGACTTTGTGTGGGTTGAAGTTGTCTAGTTCTTGCAGGTGCTGTCACAGTCGCTATGAGTTCTGATGTGTATCAGTCTCTTGTCTCTAGAAACTCGTGTTCTCTCCTGCTCTTTGAACACGATTATGGACTCTGGACCATTTACGATCTTCAGCCTCCTCTTTTGACCACCGGGCCTTGAGGGGAGGGGTTTGATGAAGACATCCCATTTAGGGCTCCAACGCTTCTCTCTCTACAACATGTCCAGTTGTGGATCTCTGTGTTAGTTTCCATGTGCCTTGAGAAGTTTTTCTGATGTGGTTTGACTGATGGGTATATCAATGTGTCACCAGCAATCTTTTTATTATCATATTCCTTTATGAGAATAATAGCAGTGCATTTTTCCCTAGTCCTATGACTTCTCTAGACTGAGATTCTTAGCAGTTTAGCAGTGTCAGGTATGGGCTCCATGTGCTACTTAATTAAAAACAGGAAAAAATGATTAATGATTGTGCACATTTTATATTTTCTATAGGAAACTTATCTTCAGATATTTTATTAAACTTAATGCTTTGTCTAATTCCTTACACATTTGAAAAATTACTTTGAAAACATTAAGTAGGACCTCAATGCTTATTTAATTAAAATAATAGACAAAGCTCATAATTTCCTCTCAGTTTTATTAAACCTTGCTTTATGGACAGCCATCAAGTTTAAAACTCTTAAGTTCCCTAGGATGTTATCAGTTTACAGCTAATAATCTTTTTTAAAATAAAAATATATTATGTTAATGTATTAGCAAGGATTGTTAATTCTAAAAACAAAAGGAAATGCTACATCAAGGAAACTGTAATTATCTACAAGCCTTGAAATTCTCCATCCTTGAATGTTGCTTTTTTCTTGCTCTGAATACTGTCAATTGTGTCATCTTTTTCCTATCCTGAAAATATTCAAAGTCTCACATACTGTCACAGTGAGGAAATGACAGTCTGGATTTCCTACTCTAGATGTATGGAGCTTCTACTCTAATTTTTACATTCTATGAAGCGATCTTCACACTCTGAGCATTTTACACATACTGGTGTAATGAGACAGAGTGTGTATTCTTTGGACAAAGTTCGCAGTGAATAAAGTAACAGTTTTCAATTGTCAGTCTTATCTAAAACTGTTCATAATTAATTAAAATGATGTTAAAGTCCGAAGTTACTTAAATATCAAACCATACTACCTCATTCTTTCAACAAATTAGCTTAAATACACAATGATTATGATTGCTCTCTACTTTCTTAAAGTAAGGCAGAGGATTGTCCTTCAAGCCAAAGTTCCATGTAGGAACAATCTGTGGTAATACTATGCTGGGAGCAGTCACCTATAATTTTCTAATTTCACTGTTTCTAAAGGACATAAAAATTAAATTATTTTTATTTTATACCTAAGGGTCCTTTGCCTTCATGCATGCTTGTGTACCATGTGTGTATATGATACTCACATAGACCAAAAGTGCCCATAGGATCCCCAGGAAATGGAGTTACAAAGAGTTGAAGCCAGCAGGTGGGTTATGGGAATCAGGCACTGGTCCTCTGCCAAAACAGCCAATTCTCTGAACCACTGAGGCATGTATCAACCCCCTTAAAAGAAACTCTTCAGTAAACATTTTTCATTCAGAGCAGAAGTCCTTTTTATACATGTATTGATTATAAATCTCATTCTTACCAAAAAAGTGCTTTTAGCAGTTTACTTGACAGAATCCCTACAAAATTTTCAGTTTGTGTTTGGGTAAGTAAACCTCAATTTAAAAAAAGACAAGTGTTTCTTCTTTGTTTTCTTAATTTCATCTGTTTCAGCAAGTTAGACAATTGTAAGTAGGATTCGGGGGACACTCACCATGGCCTTCTGAAAGTCTGAGAAAGGAGCAGAGTGCCTGAGGCCACCCCCTCCACCCCCCACATCGTGTCCAGATCACTTTCTTCCAGTGCCATTGCCATCACCCCAAAATAAACACTGAGTTATTCCTGTACAATCAGAGCCTCAGGAAAGGGCTTGTGGTTCCAGTCACACTCAATAAGTTTTACAATTTACCATACCTCATGAGACCATTTATTTAATTCCTAATCTAATGATGTATTATTACCTTTTGAATTAAAACCAAAACAATAGAAAAATCATCAATGCAAACAAAACTACAAAAGGCAGATTGTTTAATAATTCCCTCTGCCTTCTGTGTCCTTAGGATGTTAATATAATTACATTCTAAATTATACCCGTGAACTTGATTAATCTGCCATCAAACATAACTTTCCTCATCTTAAACAACTTTGAATGTGTAAGCAACTTTTCCTTGCTGGCTTGCATCTAAATGTTTTTTTTATATTTATCTGATTTCTTTTTGCAGTTATTTTCCTATCTTCTGTCATGGGTTTGCAGATGACGTCATGCATTTTGTCCAACCACTAAACTGTATGTTCTCCCACTTTTGTTGTTATAACTGTAACACACACACACACACACACACACACACACACACACACACACACACACCTACACATGCACCTATGTATTTATATTTCATTTGTGAAAACAGATTAATACTTCATGAATATAATAAATATTCTTTGCAATGTCCCAGTTATCTTTCAATGTAAGCTTCTGGCACTATCTCTGTCCCCTAGCACAGACCCACCCACTTTGTTGCTCTCTCACCCTCAAGGGTGTGTCTGAGAACAGATTCATTTTGCTACACCTTATTATATACGTTTAGTTAGACATTAGTGAACACACTTTGAATGTATTTTGAAAGTAAAAGAATCCCAGATAACTGACATGAACTGTGACAAAAAGGAAGGGGAATGGAAGCTAAAAAGGTGAGGAGAAGGAAAGAGACAAAAGGGAGAAGAAGGAAGGAATCCATGTCCAAATACTTGAGGAGAAAAGAGCCATGAGTAAAATGGAAGGGTACAGGAGAGGAGTGGAATTCTCTGGATTTTCCCCAAAGACCCTCACAAGTTCACTAAATTTCATGAATTGGAAGAGTATATGCATTTTTCAACATCATTGAGGTTCAGTGATTATATTTTAAGTTGATGACAACCTAGAACAACCTAGGTACAACAATGAGATAGATATGCCAAAGATGTGGCACCAGCTATGATTCTAGCAAAAAATGGGAAGAGCACATTGCCTACCTTTTCTATGAACAATCTTTCTGTTGCATTGAAAAATAACCGAGGACTGAGACAGAAGTAGACAAAGGAAACATACTTACAGGACATTTTCTGTCTGGCCCCAAACTAGACCTTCATATATTAAGTTGATACAGCCAGAAAAAAAGAAAAGAGCTTCAATATATGGGAAAAATAGATTTTTGAATACCATCTCTATTTTGTTTTTAATAATTTTCCCTATTTTCATCCTGTGTTGCTTTGGGGTGAATTATTTGTGACTGTCTCTAGTGCAGAAAGGTCTTTTTTCTTGGGTGAAATTTGGGAAACTCTGACTTTTAGGTATTATTGGTATGGGATAGATAGAGACAGAAGTCTATTACTCTTCTCAGCATGGGGTCCAGGAAATGACAGTGGTGTATTGTTCTCCAGGGGGTGGAGAATTCTCATGATGTACCACTTCTTTGACCTCTGTGAGCCGTGAAGAAAATGCTCTTGTAAAACTACAATTTTATTTTTCTCTTCCTCATATTGGTTTTCTTATTCTAGTTTCTCTGAATAAAACCATTTCGAATTATTGCTCCAGGAGCAAAAACATGACAAAATTCTATTATGTATAGAATTCATTTTTAAAAGTCTTTGTATGCATGTGTGCAGGTGTAACTGAGGGCACAGGTGTGGAGGGTAAAGGTCAACCTTGGTGGTCAACACCCCCCCTTTGTATTCCACCATGAATCACATAATCTTCAATGTTTGCTGATTTGTGCTACACCAAGGTGTCCAGCCTGTAAACATCTTGACAGGCAGTAGCATTAGGAACGCCGCCCTCTGCAACCATAATCAGTTCTACACCATCATAGGAATTTAAATTCAAGCCTTCATACTTGCAAGAAAAGCAAGCACTTTACCCGCTGAGCCCAGTCTCCAGCCTGAAATTCACTGTTTATGTGAGCTAGTTCTTCAAATATAGGCATTTTAAAATGAATACATAATACTAAATTTGTCATTAGTTGTGTGAGAATAATTTATATTCCCCAATTCCTGTGCCATAGATGGTATCATGGGCATGGGATGCTTAAGAGACCCCTCTAACTGGAGGTAAAATAACTTCAGATGAATTCAGGTTATAATACAGAATGTTGCTTGTTAGTGGAAAAGGCAAAGAAAAGCTCCAATCAATTTTTTTTATTCCAATTTGATACAGAATTCACTGTGTTCATGACACTTTAAAATAATGTCAGCAAGTTATTTTTTAAAACTATTTCCAAAGGGAATTTAAGAGAATGAGAAAAATAGCTACATCTTATTAACCTACTAATGAATATTCAGTATAAATAGTAAATTATAAAAAGTATGAAAATAATAGATATGAAAGCAAAAAAGTAAACCAGCATAAGTGAAAAAAAATGCCAAATAGCCTTCGTGTTTCATCACCCACTTTTCACCATTTGCTTTAAACAGTTACTGTATACTTCTGGTTTGGGAGCTATAGTATGCACCCTGATGAAAGTGCTTGCCATGCAAGAGCACAGACCTGAGCTCGAGTCTCCAGAACTGTCATAAAAGCTGGACACATCATGCAAGCATCTGTATTTACAGTCACAGCTCTCCTCCAGACACTTGGGAGGTAGAGACAGCAAAATCTTGCTGGCCGATGAGCCAGCAAGAGGGTGTATACATAGCAACACAGAAGGAGAAACAAGGTAGAAAGTAAAGACCTACAGCTGACTGTCCTCTTGTGAAGTATCATACACACACTTCCATTCATATGCATGAATGCGCACACATATGCTCCCACACACATTGCACACACAAACATGCATACCATATTTCAAAATAGGTACAGAGCCTTAGTTACACGTCATTATTTGGCATATTCCTATACTTTCCCCCAGTTAGGCAAATGGCTTGATACTGTGTAACAGTGATTTTCATCACAACACATATCATATACCTGATTCAAAAAAACAAAAACAAAAACAAAGGACTCTGGAAAATGCCAGAAAGAACTGAGGGAGAAAATATGTGAATCAATTATTTTCACATCAATATGTTTGAACTTAATCTAGTTCTAGAGTGAATCAAGTAAGCTCCCAGACCAGTAACAGTCTACTCATGATTTTAGATTTAATGATACCCCTCTCCTTGCCCCGTGTTGTTGGAATAAGGGCCAATTGCCTTTATATCTCACCACTGTACGCCCCTGTATCAAACAGCTTATTGTATTTTTCTGGAACCCTAAGATTTGTCACCTAGACTACTCCAAATTCCTGGTTTCTTCCTGCTCTTTTTTGTCTAAGAGCCCTCATGAATGTTTTGTCTTATACCTACATCATATATAGTTTTGTCAACTCTAGAACCTTCTAAGTTACAGAGCACAATAAATACTACTACCTCCAGGGAAATACTAGTACAATGACAAAATAAAACTTCCTCATCTCTCCCTCTTCTTTTCATGGTACATGCATGAAATGCTTACGTTTGCATCACTGACACAGAGAAACTGAAGGATGCTGTAATTGTTTTTCTCATTACGTCAGAGGTTTGGGTCCCTGGGGGTAAAGAAAAGGGAATCTGCTAACAGTATGAACGACAGGCAGCAGAGCAAGAGAGAAAGAGGCTGGAGATGAAGTAAATGTAGAAAGTCATGCCGCTTGTGGCTAACTTCCTTCTGTTCAACTCTTGCTCTTAGTTTCCAAACCTGTCCAGACTAGCACCCCCAGCTAGAACCTAGTAGCAAACATTCAGAAAATGAGTTTGGACAATGCATTCTACACCCATGCACTACAAAGTAATAATGAAGTAAACTATATGCATAGTTTTCCTTTTTATTTCAACTCCTAATTGCTCTAGAGTAAGATAAACTCAATGAGACCTGGGCCACACTTGCTGCTCTATGTTTAGGAAATTTCTTTGGTAATACAGAATTTTCAAAGTCCCTCCTTTAAAATCTTGTATGTGTTCAGAACTTTTATAAACTTAACAACCATTTGCTTTTTTCAGTAACAAATGTACATTAAGCTATTTTAAAATATTTCAATTTATTTTATTTCTCTACTTTTAAATTCAGGTTATTTTAACAGGTTCAACCTAAGAGTAACTTGTAACGACGTATGAACTTCACACAATTATTCACTTAATTAAGGCACGATCATTACATTGGGTGTTTATTCTAATAATAGTTACTAAAACGTTCCTTCAGAACTAATTATCAAGTACCATATTAATATGAATTTCCAGTTAGCTATTCACCATTTTGTCTCCTATAATGCATTCATTATTTGTGGCATTTGAGCTCAATAGTGCAACACTGCATTCATAAATATTCAGGAAACACAGACATTGTAAAGAAAAACAAGATTTAATTTTTAGGAAAAGGCATATGTGAAAACAGTAGTAAAAGTAGAGAGTTAAGAAAAGTGGGCAGTTTCATGAAACAGCTGGTGAAGCCTATCCATTTCTAAGACTTGGCCAGCCGCGGACAAAGTACAGACTGGAGGCTCCTGCTGGTGCTGCAAGATACTCTGCGCAAAAGGCTTTATTGAGGTGATCAAATGCAGCCTGCATGAAATGAGATCCAGTGCAACAATTAAACCCCTGCTCCTGCTTACTGAAGGGCAGAGACGTCACTCTAGACAACCTCCTGGCAAAAATATATGTCTCTTTATGCTGTCCCACTGATGGATGAAAGCAAACCCAGAAATATCCAATGTGACAAGACACACTAAACAAAATCATTCAGCAACTTTTCTCATACAGCCTGTGGGTCTAGGTAACATCAGAGAAAGATTGTCTTTTTCAAATAAAAGATACTAAAACTATATGTATATTTATATGAAAAATTATACTTTTTATTTCTAAGGGGATGTTTTAAGTATATTCACAGTGGTCAATATATGGATTCAAAATCACTCCCCATTTGGACATGGGCAGGCGAAAAGGATCTGAAATATTTTGTGGATTTTTTATTCTGTGTTATACATGCTGTATTACACGAATAATGAAAATAAGATTCATCTTGAAAAGAGAAGGGGTCTTGTGATAATGGATAATATTGATGAAATTTTAGGTCATTAGGCCATGCGAAATGAATCAAGCTCAGAAAGACAAATATTGCATGATTTCACCTATATGAAGTTTAAAACAAATTTATCAGAGCAGACAGTAAAAGGGTGGCTGCCAAAGGCTGATAGTTTGGTGTGGTTAAAAAGGGTATTGCTCAAAAAAACAAAAGTTGAGTCAGATAGGTAAATAAATTGTGGAGATGTGCTGTAGAGTATTGTGAGGATAATTAATGTGTTATGCACTAGAACAGTGTACCAAGTGGAGCTTTGCTATTCTTATCACTAAAAAATTAAAGATAATTCTGTGAAGTGCAGAATGTATTAATGAACTTGATTGTATTTCACAAGGTACGCATATAAAATCTGCTGTATTTTGTGAAAATATATAATGATTTGTCAATTATAACTCAAAATTAAGGAAAAATGTTTATTTCCCACTAAATAATCAACTAATATGTCACATCAATCATTAGCAGCCATAATTAACACATAAAAGTAAAAATGCATATATTTAATTAAACAGTATCATATATTTTCTCAGTCAGATGTCTGAAATATGCTTAAAAAATACATGATTAGGCCCTATTTGAGACTGATATAATCTTGTTTCCAGGGACTCCTAAGTAAATAATTACACGCATTTTTTCCTAGGTGGTTGTAAAATCCTGGAGCTCTTACAACCAGAAAATTGCACACTTTGCTTTTAATTATATTTTCTTGTTATCTAAGGTAAGCATACTAATACATTGTGTGCAATGAGGTCTATACTCACTCTCCTCTGCTCAGACGATATCTTGTTTTCAAAAGCCATTATTTTCCTAAAAGCAAATATTGCTTTTGTTTTTCATTTCACAAATTCTCTCAGTATTTACATAATGAGGTCTCTCAAAAGATGTGAGAATGAACGAGGAATAAATATATTGCAACCGCTGCAAAATGACTCTACCTTTAAAGATGGATCACGCATGGTCATGCCTAAATGCATCCAATATATCAATATTTATTAAGCAGACAGAAAGTCAATTGAACCATAACTTGCTTTGTGCTAAGAAAGAAGAAACATAGAGAAGGATATGGGAGGATTATTAAAAAGAAACCCAAGAACCTGCCCAAAGTCAATTTGAGAGGCTTCTATTGAATCTCTTTTCCCCCAGAAAAAAAATCATTACGGAATTGAATAAACCATCTACACAGGGAATAACAAAAGATAACTAAATATGAAATAGCCACAGCCTGTCATAAAACATCCTTGAGCTGGCAAAGCAAGGGTTTTCACCCACTGACTTTAAAACTTGCCTCACTGTTCCTATGCAGTGCACACAAATTCTTTAGTCTGTATAGATAACAAGCATTTTACTTTGCTTCTCCAAGTAGAATGCATTTCCTGAGAACAGGGTCAGCCTTCTCTTGCATTCTAGGATTTGCAAAGAGTGTTTAGTAAATGTGGACACATGGATCAAGAAGCACAGAATGAATGGGTTTACAATGTGTCAACATGTCTACAGGAATACATGACACCTTTTAAGCATGGGCCACTCATTTATGGTTATAATGATAACAATGTTCACTCTGCATTCATTGTATCAGGTACAGCACAAACATCTCTTCCATTAACTAACCCTGATTAACATTATGGGTTGGGCTTCATCCTTTTCTGTGTCCTGGTAAGAAAACTGAACTTTGAGATGCTAGATTATTTTGTCTTAGCATACAAAGGTAGTTAAGCAGAAACTCTACAGATCGATCAGTTGTATTTGTTTTTGATACTGCTACTGAAGCTGCTCACTATCGCATTGTATTTCCTGAGACACAGAGTGATTCCTTTGAAAAATAACTATCTGAACATGTGTGGCTGAATTGAACTTTGTCACTGAGAGTAAACTACCAGCTAAACTGATACTCGACAGTATAGCCTCATGAAAGGCAAGTGGTACCCCAGACTGTGCTGTGCTGACTCTGTATCTGAAAGCCATCTGACTAATGTCAGATGGACTGCACCTTAGAGCAGAAAATCCTGGACTGCACCTTAGAGCAGAAAAAAGTCATGAGTGACAAAAGTAGATAAAATCCAGTTAAAGTTTGGGTTTTTCCTAATCTTAATGTGCCCATGTTCACTTATTAGTTTTGAGAAATGCACAGGCGATTAGACAGGTTGCCATATCTGTACTATCTCTGAAATCTTTTGTCAATATAAGTTTATTCCAATATAAAATGCAACTTTAAAAAGTACAGCTTCACACATATGTAATAGAAACACAAACATGTGTGTATGTATGTATACTTGTATCAAACATGAATATAACAAAAGTTTAAAGTACTTAACTTTAAAGATTGAAAAAGAGAGCAAACACTATACCTTTCTAATTCCTGGCTTTGACATGTCTATTGTGGGTACCCACACTTTAGATATTGGCATGTTAGACTTTCTGTCTAAGTATTCGCTGTCTGTGTTTCTCTTTTACACTCTCCTTCCATCACACTTATGTGGTTCGGTGTGATGGTCAGCTTTTCAACTTGATTGGATTAATAAGCACCTAGGAAATTAGTAAAGCACACCTCCACTTGTGAGTCCATGAGGTTGTCTCCAGAGGATGTCAGACTGACCAGACACTGAGGGCTCAGGACTACTGAAGGTATTAACAACTAAATAAATTCAAAATGTTGTGGCATTTTGGGGAAGTGGATAAAAAATAAGACATGGGATTTGTTAGAAAAAAAAAAAAAGGTGATAGGACCCAAGGCTGGGGATATATACCTTTTCCTGATCTTTCATTCACAACTCCTTTCCTTACTTTACATCCTCTATGAAGGGAAGAGCAGATCCCCTTCCTGCTCCCACCTTTGCATCGGTCTGACTAACCTAGACCAAACCCTGTGAATCAGTGATGAAAACCAAGTCCTTCCTCTCTCAAGCTGTGTCTGCCATGGCACAGCGAGGAAGCTAGTCTGTGTGCTTAGAGGTAAAAGAACAATGCCTCTCAGCAGAAACAGGGAGTAAGGGCTTCAGTTCTATTCTGTGCAAAGAGTGATTATGGGGTCAAGAAGAAAATATTGAATCTCAGAGAATAAAAGCATAGTTTTTAAGATGAGAAAAATGCCATTACTATAAAAATTTTCCCTCAAAGGGTACATATTTTTCAAAGAATTTATTTGAGGAGGTGGAACTTCTACTTTTAACATACCATACCAAGAAAGGGTTCATTTAACATGCTGAGAAAATACAGATCATTTTACTTCCTTATAAAATGTTAAATCTGTAAAGGAACAAAAAGAGTGAATAATGTACATGTCTAAGAGGTTACCCCTTTACTACCAACTTGGATTCTTCTTCATCTTGGGATTTTTCTCCAATTTTTTTGTTTGTTTATTTAGTTGTTGTTGTTATTGTTGTTTTGAGACAGGGTTTCTCTATATAGCGCTGGATGTCCTGAATCTCGCTCAGTAGACCAGGCTGGTCTTGAACTCACAGGGGATCTACCTGCCTCTGCCTCCCTGAGTGGGGGCTTTAAAGATGTTCACCACCATTACTTTTCTTTTCTGCAGTTTTTAAAAGCTATGTGTTCCTAAAACAATCATCTCTGTGTTTTCTGAATAAATGCAATCAAATGTGCAGAATACCACAGATTGAAAGGGAGATGGAGCAGTGTCAAAACACAAGTATTTGAAAGTTAGAGAGAAGAGGCTTTGGAAGCACCAATGACTGCGTGATTGCCTTTAAAACAGACAACCAATGCTAAGGTCTGTGGGGTAGTATATATAACAGATGAACCAAGTGCTCATTGGGCTGCTATAGAGATGGCGTTAAGCTTGCTCTGGCATGGAGCCTTCTCTTACCAGTTGAACTTTCTCACACCTGAGGATCTCTCTGGCTATGCTTCCCTTCCAGTTAAGCAGGACAACAGAGGAAGGAAATGGAGTAGTGCAAACACCTTGTGCACTACTGGATTTCCTTCCTTTTCTCATCCTGTTACACTTCTTGCAAGAATGATCTACATTTTCTTTGAAAAGCATTATGCATCAATAGGGCCAGAGGTTTGCAGCCCAATTAAGAGAGGTTGCAAACAATATGAATTCTATTTGTTACCTGTTTAGATTTTCATATGATATGCCATCTTTAAAAATAGAGTTCAACTTTTGAAAAAAAAAAAAAAGAAAAAAACAAAGCTTTAGGAAGCAGTGGTCCATTCACACTTCATTTAATTCTGAACTGCTCATTTACCCCATAGCATCTTGCAATCTCCTTTCCAATCTCACTGCTCAATTGAAACAATCTCTTAAAAGTCACAGCTGGACTTAATGGATATGGCCAGCTCATTTGCTCTCCTCAGTCCACATATTTTCCCGTCTTTCTGCGTCACTTGAAACAAGTGACTTTAAAAAAATATCTGCCTCTTTCTGTCCTTGGACAATCTTCTATCCTGGGTATGATATGCCTTCCCTGAAAACCATTCTTCTGAACTCTTCATGGAATTCTATTGTCTCAAGCCATTATCTGGACATAAGGCAAGACTTTCCAGGAAAAGAAATGATGGACAAAGAACCTTATAGCTTTTAAACAAAGTTAGCGATTTTGGAGTCAGCATTCAAATGTATTCAAAACATCAGAGTCATGAGCAAAATTGATACTTAACTGTGAGAAAAAATGTATTAATATAATCAGTAAGACTATATCTAGAACACTTTATAAAATTATTTTATTTGTTTTGGAGTATTTTTATGATGTGCCTGGAACTGAAGTTTTATTAGTTTAAAATGTTTGATGGTTTGGCTTCTTAGTACATGATGTTTTCATGATTATACTCAAATAATTATCTGATTTGATGACTATGACAGACTGCAGGTAGACGCTGGCAGATGCTCTACTTTTCAGTACATATTAAGCCATACAAATTTGTTGACTTGATGTTCTAATGCCTTTATGGTTTTAACCCCAAGCTCCATATATTTCTGCATGACTTTTTCTTCAAATATAATCAATCATTGGCCAAATGAACTCATATGATATTTAAATTTAAACAATGCTCAAATAACTTTTAGAAACATTTTAGACATAGTACTGTCTATATGTTGAAGAAACGGTGTCAAGTCCAGCCATATGTAACTGAGGGTGACCAGGATGGTAGATGCTGATGACATTGCCATTTTCTTAGGAAAAGCAGTTGGGTGTGGGAAATGAGTCACCTAGTTATAAGTTCATAAATCACTATTTTAAACATCTTTAAAAGTAGAAACTATTTTCTATTAATTTTTGAAAAAATAGTTAAGGTTATACTAGTTTTGTAGCCCTTTGAAGATACATTGGAATAATTTAACAGAAATTTCAAAATGGGAGATGGATTTCTGATGTCATGGGCAATATATAATATTTTGCTTTATTTTTTGCCATAAAAGGTCAATGTAGGAAAATCATTTGTACACTAAGATCAGAGAAATAAGTTATGCTAATTTTTAAAAAAGTACAAGACACATTTATAAATTTTCTGGAGCATAATTTCAGATAGATGTTATTAATAATCATGAAAACTTCCAAACTGAATTGGGTATGAGGATATTTGAAATGATTGTTTCAAGACACATAAAGAAACCTTTGTAGGATCTAATTTCCCCCACAATAAGCAATAGTTGAAATTTTATAAACATTGTCTACACAAACATGCACGTGTGCGTGCACACACACACACACATACACACACACACACACACACACACACACACACACAGAGAGAGAGAGAGAGAGAGACACACACAAACATTATCTACATATTTATTGCATTTCCATTCTAAGAAATGGTGATGCCATCCCTTTTTGTTAAGTTTGGAGTGTACATTCTACACAGTATTGATCCTTCTAAGATACAGGATGCCCTATACACAGATAACATGAGGCAGGAAAAGTCACAAGACAGAAAGAGTATTCACCATATCTAAAGAGTGCACAATAAGATGTATTATTTGTTGATCTTGCTATAGGTATGCAGTGTTGTCTAGTGCTACTACAAAATTCTAAAGGAAATGAATTTGAGGAAACAAAGGTGTCTTTTGCCTCACACTCCCCAAGAATACAGTACAACAGAGAAAGCAAGTTGTGACTGCTGGCATAGAAATTGGCTGCTCACATTGTAACCACAGTCAGGAAGCAGAGAGAAGTATATACCTATTCTTTGTTTTCTCCTTTCTATTCAATCCAGGACCCCAGCTCATGGAATGGGACCACCCACATTTAAGGTAGAACTTTAACATCAATTTGTTTCTGTGGTGGTTTGGAATCCCATCAACTTGATGTTAGAGATTGCTCTGTTACAAGGCACATCATGTAGCGAAGCTATTTTAACACACGAGGAATCTTTTTCACTTTGTTCAGCTATTGATTCATGTGCTTGCCTTCTTTAACTCTGTTTGACATATTCTTGGGAACATGATTTTATGAACTATCATTGTTCAAGAAACTATCACAGGACTTTCCACAAAGTCAGCACTGAATGTTCATTGGATGTGTAAGTGGATTGATATACACTGAGTATCATGTGGTACTCACTCCCTATCTGGGTTCCGAGTCTCTGTAAATGAGTACCTTGTCAGGCCTTCAGATGCCGGCAGCCCAGCTCCCTTGGTTTTGTATTTGGACAATGCTGCCTGGTCTCTGCTGAACACTTGACAAACACCATCTGGTACTTTATCACCTAAAATGTGTTCCTTACATTCCTCTCTTGTTTCTTATCTGTGATGACCTCTCTCCCTGTGAAATTCTACATAGTCATCTGGATACACATCATTAAAATTTCAATGCCATTTGCTACGTTATTTTCTACATGCTGACCTCTGTTGGAATCTTAACTTTTGCTTCTTCACTCTGAAGACTTGAGATTCTTAGACTTGAGGCTTTGTCTATTTCAGAAATAAGCATTCTTCATATGCCTTTACACCTGAAAGCCAATTTTTCTTGGTTAATTTGCTTCACTTCTAAATCAAACTCAATGTCTAGGCATCCTTTGTGCCATACTGACACTCTGGAAGGGGGTTTGGGGTCCCTCTTGAACATAGAGACTACCAAGATGAGCTATCTATAGTTTTCTGCCTCTGTGACTAAAGCTCCACTGTGGAGTGTCCCAATCCCTCTATTTCCTACAACTGTCCTAGTGTGTGTACATTTCAGAATGATAGGAAAGGAGCTAGAGCAAAGCTAATTAAAACATTAATGAACAAAAAGAGAAAATCAAGGTGCTAATATCAAGGGAAAGCTAACAATTACTTCTAAATAGCAAATGGGAGGTTATTCTGATAAGACTATTGGGTGTTTTTGTTACATGGGGGTACTTAGAAGACTATCTAGAGATAGTAAGCAACTTGCCATCCTCTACTTTGCTTACAGCCTCCTTTAGATGTAATAGGAGGAAGGATGTCAGCATGAGAGAAAACTGAGGAGACTGAGAGGCTAATCAAGAATTGTTTAGAAATATTATTATAATTTCATCAGAAGATACAATTATTTGAATTTCAAAAATGGAGGGTTGAGTCCAGTTTACATTGCAAAGCCTAAATGTGTTGGCCAACTCTCATCATAAAGTACTGAAAATATGTAATTGCAACGTTTCTGTACCCAGAGAAGCAGACATATTAGAACATCATAAAAAACTTAATGGATTCACAGGTACTACTTCATTCTAATTAAAGGAACAGTCAAAGATGTTTTAGATAAATAGTGGAATAAAAGTGGGGAGAAGGAACTGTATCTGGGAGAAATTGGGAAATGAAATGTGAATATGAATGATTAAGATAGGATTAATGAAAATATTATAAAAATAAATGCAAAACTCAATTTAAAATGAAATCCATTTGATTCTTGAATTGATATATTTTAAAATTACTGATTTTAAAGCCATTGACTCAACATTTTTTGTGTGTTACATTGAAGAACAGCATTCAATTTTAGATTTTTCCACTGTGGAAATTATGCTGGGAGTATTTCATTCATGTGCATAGGAGAGCTCCAAAAATAAGTTCACAACTACAATATTCAATTCATTCCTTTGAGGTATTATATAAATTAACTAGCCTCAGACAACATTACCAAAAATAAAATTATGTACAACATTACTCAGCATACTAATAACTTAGACAAATAATGCATATGCAAATTTTTGAATGAGAGAATAATGTATAGAAAACTTCTAATGTCCAAGGGCCAAATTCATATCTATTCACTACATTGTAAACCAACTATATTACTGCACTATATAATTCAAACTCCATAAATCAAAATTAATGAATGCATTTATACTACAATCCCACCAGCAATAAAAGCAATAAACTCCTATACTTACCTACACTGTAGTAATAAAATCATTTAGAACTAGTTCTATTTTTATAATAACCTCTATAACATCACAACTGTGAAGAAAGTGTACTGTATAAACTTTAGAACTAGATAAACTAAGTTATAGTTAAGTCAATCTACATGTACCAAGTCAAAATGAAGTCAGTACACAATATATTGATAATTTGAAAGATACTAAGTTCTTTATCTGTAACTGTATTTTTAAGTGTACTAAAATAGATTTATGCATAATTATAATCTAAAGATATAAACAGGCTTTCAGAATGTTATATATTGGTATGACCTAGATATTAATGTAAAAGCAATCCTCATAGTTATTGTTATATGTTATCAAAGGATAAAAATCTGATTCCACAGTAGTGGAGCCAAGTAAGCAAGGAGTTTTTCTTTACAGGGTGTATTTATAAAGAAACCAATGAATTTATTGCACTTACAGATCAATGGTTATAAATTATCTCCTTCAGCATGGATGACCATGAAGAAGCCACATCACCAAAGATTCTCACTTCCCTATAGATGAGAAGAACTTCTATATAGCTAGAGATGGAGTCTTCCCTTCTATTAACCTTCCATAGTCTAAATACCATATCACCTCCCAAGAACATGTACACTTAGGGAAGAAGTTTACAGCTATCTGGAAGGTACAGAAGGAGGAGAGACAGACTGAGATTAGGTGAGAAGAGGTCCAATTACCCTTTCCCATACTTTTGTTTTATAGAGGAACTTCAGCAGCCAAGAGGAAAGATCATGAGTGTCTCTCTTGTCAGAAGGTAACAGCACACAACAGGGCTGGGTGATAGTACTTATAAATCTCAAAATTTGTGTCATTCTTTATTCACATTACACATTTGAAAATGGGATGCATCTAAACTATTAAAGGCTTGGTCCTAATCTCACCAGCTTCTGTCTAGAGATTTTCATTACTTCAGAAACTGACCATGCTAACATACAATTTATAATGTTGAAATTTTCTTATGAGTTTTCAATTATCTTTAAAAATAGATATCTGTAAAGATCATTTTTTTTCAGGTTAAAAGGCAAAGAAACATACCATAAAGCATACTGAGTGTTGAACTGCTAACAGATGTCCAGTGTGTTTATTCTTTAAAGCCTTCTTCCTAATTACTTAAGATAATGATGCACAGTGGAAAATAAAATCCCATAAAATTTTGTATAACTATAGATTTAGAAGAGAAAATTCAAATCTAAGATTCAGTTGTATGTATTCCTACACACTGCTTAACATAGTTGTACCTGGACAGACACAATATAATGGAATGTTTCTCATTTTAATTATAAGCTGTATTTTTAGTAAATTACTGCATACCAAAGTATAGTGTTGCAAAGCCATATCTGATGGGAACTGAAAAAGTCATAAAGCCGGCACAGCTGTTTGACAGAGATCCAGCAATGCTGAGTTACATGATGGCCACTGTGCCACCTTTGGTTTTCATTTCTACCTGTTGCTTGCTTGGAAGACTTTCAGTGTTTGTACAATTTGGGGATATTGGATTGATGGAAATTTTCATTTGTGCCTTCTCCCAGAAGTACTGCTTCAAAGCTTCACCAGGAAAGTGCTAAGTACACCACTCCCGCTTTAGGAAGATATACTTATCTACTTGAAGATCTTCCTTATGCCTTGGAGATTGTCACACACATAAAGAAGCCAGAGGTCTCTTATTGGGGCTCTGAGATATTCTTGAAACATCTGTCCTGGTAGTTACTCAGGAACAAGATAATCAAAACAAAGTAAATTGAAAAAGGTCAGCAGGATTCAGAGAGCTAGAGGAGTTGGCCACAGTTCAGATTGCAAGCCTCTTCCCACTATACACTCAGGCAAACATGTGGCATGTACAGAAACAAAGTTAGATTAGCTAAAGCAATCTCTGCCCTACACAGAGGCTTATATTGAAGAACACAGAATGGAGTGGAAAGACAATAAAAGAATTAGATCACAGGACCTCCATTCCTAGAAAAGTTAGCTCATGAAGAGCCACTGTGGTGTCTTATGACCAAGGAACAACAGAATGCCAGGTTAAACCTATAAACCAATTTTATAAAAATATAAATGTAAACATTGTGTTATGCCAGAATTTGAATAATAGCAGTTTGGCCTGTGGATATTTCTTCGGCACTCTGACTATTAAGAGTTAATAAGACACTGCTCCAGGACATGGCCTTGTACCCAGGATGGCTTGAAGATTGCCTTGGTCTAGTGTCCTTGTAGCCACAAGAGCTACCAGCCTGAGAAACAGGCTGTCATATGCCTCTAGATTCTTAAAAATTGGATTACGGGGTTGAGGAGTAAAAATGTTTAGGAATGATAACTGTTTATCAATGATATCAAAACTTGAGGGGAAATGATTGGAAATGATAACTCTGTTCTGTCATAGTCTACTAATGATGACTATAAGATAAATAAGAGAAAATGTTAATTGCACATTCAAAACCAACAATGGTAATAATCTATGTTTTGGAACAACATGAATCTATTCCTGCTTACTGAATTCTGTATAAATATAAAAGCACTCTGCCTGCTAGCCAGGCTGCAATATTTTCCCGACCACCATGGCCTGTCTCACCTCTGTCCCTCACCTACTTGTCATATCCTACATCCTCTCCTAGTACCTACTCATCACCAGGGATGGCTCCTAGCAACAGTCATCAAATACACTGTGCATGTGAACTAGGTTATCCTGTACGTAGGCATAGATTCATCACCAAGATAAAACTGGCTGTATTTTTATAGCACTGATCAAAATTGTGATGCCTAACCATCTGTCAGTTATACTGGTCATTCTTGACATGTAAATCATCAAACCATAAGAGAAATTTCCACCATAAATGTGGACAAACAAAATTAGTAACTAAAAGCATAGATGAAAAGAGTATAAAAATGTACAGAATAAACATAAATTCTATTCAAAATTTTCCAAAAATAAAAACAACAAAAACCCCCTTTTAACACATCCTATGAGGCTAGAATTACACTGTAACCAAAATCAAAAACAGCATAAAAAGAAAAGCAGGGATAAATATTCCTCATGAATGTGATACAAACACATTCTACTAGAAAAATAGAAAACAAACTAAAATGTAAATGCAATAAAAATATTAAAAATACTGGGAAATCAAATCAAACAATGCACTATTATATATCACTGCCAAAAACAGCTTATCCAATGAAGAAGGTTAGTTTGCTGAACTAAAAGAAATTAGCATATTTTAGAACAAAGGGAAAAGAAAATCACATGACCATCTTAGCAGAAGTGGAATGAGAACTATGAACCTATTCAACCAATTCTGTGATGAAAACCCTTAGCCTACCCATGACAGACACTACAGGGTTCACATGTAAGACAAGGAGCAGAAGGAAAAGATTCATTTCTTCACTACTACTAGTAGGTGTCAAAATCAAACTCCTATTCATGGCAATTAGTTTTAAAAGCCAAGGCAGTCAAATTGGAAAGTAAGTACAAACATCTCTATTTCAAGATGATAAAACAGTGGATGAAAATAAGGAATCTAATGTCACTTGAGCCATTAACACTTGCAACAAATTTGCAGAATGTAAGATTATTGTACAAAACGTGGTTCTTTCTGTACCACAACGAACACTCTAAGAATGACATCACAAAATTTCCATATCCAACATTCAAATAAAAAATAAAATGGACATAAAAAATCCAAGAGCATGAATGTATGCATGATTAAAATTATAAAGATTACTGGGAGAAATTAAAGACACAAATAAATGGCAAGCCATCAGTTGAAAGTTTTAGTGTCACCAGATCTATAATCTAGGAAGTAATCTAAAAATTGAACATTCATCATGGAAATCATAATGGCCTGCCTAGAGAAATAGAAACATGGCCCAGCACACAACACTAGTATGAATTTCCAAAATGACTTAAAAATAGCAAAATATATAAATCCCTAGAAAAAAGTCAAAAGTTTTTAAAGTCTTTTATGTACACTAATGTGTGAAACATTCTCATACACTTACTTTTATATTTTAGTATCAAAAGTGTTAACATTTTCTTTTGTCAATTATTCTTGACCTTGCTGTGTTTTAGAGCTAAATCCATATAACATTATTTTGAAATCTGTTTATATCTTGAATATCATTTTTAAACATTTTTAATACCTAGTTGTTCATATAGTATTAGTTTTAATACAAAAGTATTTTGAGACAATATTATATTGAGAATATATGACAATATTTTCTTTCTGTTAAATACTGTCTAGCCAAGTACCAGAAAATATTGCTCATTTATTCTCTTATTTATAATATGCCACATTTTCATGAATGGCTTACTGATCTAATAGTAATTCCTTCAATAGAGATCAGGGAAAAGTTACACACAATGCATTTTTATGGTCAAAATCTTGAACAACTTGCTTTTAAAGACAAAGACATTTTTCAATTATAGAATACTTTTTGTAAATTACAAATGTGTAAAACTTGTTGACATTGGATTATCATGCATTTTGGTGTAATATAATAAGTATCTTTTTTAACAAATGGGGGGAAATGAGTCATTAATTCATATGTACTTGAACTGAGAAAGGTGACTTCCAGTCTTGAGGAGAATAATGAGTTAGATATGATTATTCTCTTTCACTAGCTCTATTAAAGTCTGACAATCCTTGACCTAATTCATAGATACAGAGTTGCAACAAGTACAGATGTATTTATTTTAAAGAATTCTGATTTATTATTATAACTTTGGAATACGTGTATAGTGGGTTAGTCTCTGGCATTGTATTGAAACTCATTTCTGTATTTTCCCTTATAGCCCCTGAGCCCATGGGCTTGCCTTCTGCTCTGTTACAGGACTCTCAGGTTGCTAAGGCTTTCTTTTCTCCTGGTTCATGTCATTCTCTGCACTTTGGAAGACAGTACCATCATGAAAAGGTAAGACAGAACCATCAAGTTGTTTCTTTTTGATGATGACTGATAAGGGGAAAGGACCAAACCTATAGGACGAATCTACCAAGCAAAATGGAAGAAATATGAACAATATAAACAAAAGCATATTGAATTAGAATTTATTGTAAATTTACTGGGAAGAAAAATGTGACGAAAAGTAAGGCTTACCTTTCACATTTCCATAGTACAGAATAACATTGCAAATACATGTTTAGGCTTAGGGAATAAAACCCTTCTTCCTTCAGCATTTGAAATGATTTTCTATGGACTTGATGCTAACATTCTATTATGAAATGCTTTCAGTGTTACTGAAGAAAGATGTTAATTAATGACAATGCTAATAAATATAATCTCTAGCAAGCCATTATACATTTATTGGCTCATTGCATTTAGGATATTTTCTGCTATTGTAAGGTCATTTATTTTGATGAAACAATTCACAGAGCAAAATATACTGCAAATATTCTTCACCATATTCTCTGAAATCACTAGGTCAGAAGCTGAAATAATAATTAAATAAATAATAAAAATGAAAATATTTCACCTATGAAACACATTTCTTTTCATGGACTGGAAAAATACAGTAGTAAGCTTAATGTTGAGTTATTTTTAGTTGTGATTTTTAAATATGAATTTTTGAGTCTCCTCATTTTAATAATAGCATAGTGGCCTCAAAGAATACAATTCTTATCAAAGGATATATTAGCTTTCAAAGAAAAATCTGAGATATGTCAATGAAACATTAGAATTTTAAATGCCAAGAGCAGGGAAGAATGAAAGTTAATGGCAAAACAAAATATCCTAAATTTTGGGAATGGTTAGGTGCATTGTGGATCACAAATTATTGCACTTTAATTTTTAAATGAGTTTAGACATCTGTGAAATTTAAGCCCCAGGGCCAATGATTTGTGTGGCAGTATGTTATAAAGGGAACAAAGCTTTGACATGCAAATTCCAGCTTCTGTTGTGTCAGCCCAGGTAACCTTGCAAACAACCTTCATGCACACACTGTAGGCTGAGTGATGGCTCCCATATGGGCCCATTCTTCCTTTCCCCTTCCCAATCAAGTTGACAGCAATTCTCAGTTCATTTTCTAAAAGGACTGATAAAAGCTATGGTAAGGCTGTACCTGTTATTAACCTCCCTCGCACTATTATTACTCATATTTTTTCCTTTGAGATAAGCAGCTAAATTCAGAAGCTGATCTTTGCATATGGTGGGCTGTTACCCCCCAGGAAGAACTGCAAATGTCAACCTATTATTGGGTCATTAGTGTCAGGTCACGATATTTCAGAGTTTGATGTTTTTAACCTTTGCAGACATTAACCCATATGCAATATACTTTTGAAAACTTTATTTATCCTTGGTAACAGTAGACTCATGCCCCGGGAATATTGTCCCGTGATATTGGGCATATGCATTTCTCAAGGATCATTAAGTCTATTTATATAACCACCTCTCCAACCTTGTTTCAAGTACCATCTATTACCTAGGATAATGGGAAATTATGGATGAGAAATATGCTTCATGTTACTGACGGAAGAAAGAAGGAAGAAAATACAAGTGGTACCTTGTAGAATCATTTCCTAATGTTGAGATAATGTTTAGATTCAGTTTGCATGGATGGGTATTATCTTATTTCATTTGTCACTGAAAGTCAAAATTGCTTCCTGTTATAAAACTCTACGAAGACTATCCCATTGAGGGAATGCATAGTTGCTAAATACCATGAAAGTCATACTTGAAGAGGTCAAAGAGAATCTATAACAATATCACATAAATAAGAGATTTTACACATAGCTCAAGCCAATCCTTACATTGCTCAGAATACATGTAATAAATATAAAGCAGGTATCAAATCATGGCATGGAGCAACTCTTTCTTTGAGACCCTGTAGTCAAAGAATTAGGGTATATGCGTCATTTATATAAAATGATTTGAAACATAGAATTGATTTAATACATGCTAACAATGATTTTATTTTTATTGCACTCCATTTCTCTCACTTAGTCACTCATGTTTTGCTAAACTGTTTCAAAAAGCAAGTTAAGTGTGGGAGCACATGTATGAAAGACAATCTTATCACAGGGGAAAACATAAATAAGGTAAATAAAATTTATTTATTCTCTTATACTCAAAAAGAGAATTTTCTTTCAATTTCCTAAAGAGGTTCTATATATGTCATTTTTCATTAGATAATTTTATTATTTGGAAAACTTCTTTAAAATTATTAGATTTGGTTACATACTTTTATCTAATATCACATTTTCCTCTATTTTTATTAAAATTAGAAACATGCTTGTTTTACATATCAATACCAGTTCCCTCTCCCTCCCCACCTACCCTGCTGCCTCCACTCCCTAACCCCCATCCCTCATCCTTTCTGCTCCCCAGGGAGGGTGAGGCCTTTCATGGGGGATCTTAAAAGTCTGTCATATCATTTGTAGCAGGACCTGAGCCCTCCCTGTGTGTCTAGGCTGAGAGAGTATCCCTCTATGTGGAATGGGCTCCCAAATTCCATTTGTGTACTAGGGATAAATACTGATCCACTATCAGAGGCCCCATAGATTGCTGAGGCCTCCTCATTGACACCCACATTCATGGGGTCTGGATCAGTTCCATGCTGGTTAACCAGCTATCAGTCTGGGGCCCATGTGCTCCCCCTTGTTCAGGTCAGCTGTTTCTGTGGGTTTCACCAGCATGGTCTTGATCCATTTGCTCATCACTCCTCCCTCTCTGAAACTGGATTCCAGGAGTTCAGTTCAGAATTTAGCTGTGGGTGTCTGCTTCTGCTTCCATCATCTACTGGATGAAGGCTCTAGGACAGCATATAAGGTCGTCATCAATCCCACTGTCGGGGAAGTGCATTTTAGGTAGCCTCTCCACTATTACTTATATTGTTAGTTTGGATCATCCTTGTAGATCTCTGGACATTTTCCTAGTGCCAGATTTCTCTTTAAACCTATAATGACTCACTCTATTATGGTATCTCTTTTCTTGCTCTCCTCTTTTCTACCCCTGAATAAATCTCCCTACTCCCTCATGTCCTCCTCTCCTCTCCTCATTTCCCCTTCTCTTTCTCCTAGCTCCCTCTGCCCTCCCACCATGCTCCCAATTAGCTCAGGAGATCGTGTCCCTTTCTGCTTCTCTGGGGGACCATGTAGGTTTCTCTTGGGTCCTCCTTGTTTCCTAGCTTCTCTGGCAGTATAATATCACAAATTTAATTTCTAAATCTATAAAATTACTATAGTACAACATACACGAAGTAAGAGACCTGTTACTTTTATAGAGATATCATTTTTTGTCATATCTCCCCCTTTCCCCTTGTTACAGTTGTTTTGAGGCAATAGCTTCTACTGTTTACTCAGTATTTGTCACTAGGTATATAAACAAACACTTGCCACTTGTCTTCCTGTAAAAACTCAGGACACACTTGGAAGGCATCATTATTATCCTTGTCTTACAAAGAAGGAAGTTTGGCAGGAGGATTCCTTTGTTCAAGGCCATACAGCTGTTGGGAGTTAGAGCTAGACTCTAGACATAGGCTGGCCAGCTTTGCAATTGTATCTCAGAACACATCAGAACTCCTTGGTTACCTCAGCAGATAGTTAAAAGAAACCTACTCTTTGCAGTTATAAGACCCAGACTGAAAACACTCTGCCAAATAAGATAATGCTACCATCTAGAAAATATTTAAACATTGTTTTAAATTTAACTGAAAGAATCTACTATTACTTTAAAATGTGAGGACCAAATAACAAGGGGGTATTTTGTGCTAGCACAGCACTGCCACACACTTCAGAGAAACCCCAAGGGTGACAAAGCCTTCTTGAGGTTCTGCCAGCTAAACCTCTGACCTTCTGCCTCCATGGTGCTAACATTGCTCTACTCACTCATTTCTGATTCATGGTGTTGTATTCTTCCCCACAGTGTAGGTTGTGTTCTGTTCGACTTGGAGCCGTGCTATGTCGCTGACATCCTATTGTGTGTGTCAGATTATCTTCAGGAATGTTCTATGGGCTCCCAGTGGGACCATTTCTAGGAGTGTTTTCTTTTTATTCTCATTGATTTAGCTCCCTTCACTTTTCAATATATTCTTTTTATCTGTTAGTGTTGGGTTTCAACACATTTCTCGTCTTCCATGAAGAAAGGACTGTCGGGTATTTTCATTTACCCTTGACAGTGGTCAGGCAAGGTCCCATTCCCAGGTTCATGCCATCTCATTGCACAGCGGGCAGCATCCCCCAGTGCCAACCCTTCACAGATTATCAGTTCTGTATGACTGGCTGCTTTGCTGATCCCATGTGATCACATGTTGTAGACATTCAGTCAAAGAATGGTAAAATGTTACTGTCTTTCCTTTGCAATTTCAATAGGAAGAACATTTCTATTTCATAAATCAAACTGCTACTGGACCAGCTCACCTTGCAAGAAGCCCATTATAGGTTTTGATAAAATACCCCTCATTCCTTCCCTGTGTAATAATTTTTGCATTGTTCAAAAAAGAGTGAGCAAAACCCTTGTTAGGAACTGAAACAGGCACAGGGAAAAATTACCAAGACAGCTTCCAGGCAGGCACAACTTGAGACTCATACAACAAACAGGCAGGGAGGATTAGAGGACATTGGGAGAGTGAGAGAATTCAAATCTGTACTCGGTCTTGGTCAAATGGTACCAAGGGGAACCGCTTTATTAGTTTCTCTTCTTAATGCAACAATGACACATTTTGGGTACTATGAGTTTACTCTGAATGTGTTCAAACTGATTGTGTTTGGGCATTCTGTGTGAGTACTTCCCAATGTGTTAAATCTATGATTGCAGACACATGGTGGGGGTGGGGGTAAGGAGGAAAATCTGTATAGTGGAGAAGAACCCATGTCTTAAGAGTAATCCCCTTACAACTTATGAAGAGTAGGACTTCTTAAACTCTTATAATTCACTTTCATTTTTTGACATCTCTACCTTCTGCCTATTTCAGATTCCTTCAGAGTGATTTTCTAATCTTGGCAGAGCATCTTTATGAAATGCATCCTTATTTAATTGGAAATTGTCATCAGAGGATGAAAATTGAGATGTTACCTTTACTTGTGGCTTGTTGTCTTTTACCTAGACTGTTCTATTTTTCCATCTGTCTCTTTCTCAAACAAATAAACAATAAACAGGTTTTTTTCCAGTTGACTTTATAGTCAGCAGTATATATCACCAGTCTCTATATAGGCCTGTTTCCTTGATTCCTGGGAAACATGCTCAAAGGAAAAAATAAGAAATACACAAGTCACAAACATATGGGCTTATAAACAGATTTTCAAACCCATCATTATTTCTGAGGAATATTTTCTCCTCAAGTGAGAGGTTGCTTCCATTTTAAACTTTGTCTAAATATGAAGCTAACTGTAACTGTAAATACTTTATTTTTCCTGAAAACTTTCAGCTTTGGCAAAACAGAGTGGATGACTTAACTTGACTTTGCTTTCTACACAAAGTCACTTGGACATTCTTCATAGACAAAAGGAAGATCACAGATTTGCTTCACAGCATAGGAGAACCAAGGACTGTGCTCCAAATGATGTCTGTCTGTGGGAGACTTTCAAGTCTGGTGAACATCAAATGACAGCATAGTTTTCAAACTCCTGGGAATGTCCTCAGGAAGCATGCTTGCTTGTGAAATTAAAAGAAAATCTTTTTAAAAAAATATCCTTTACCATCCAATACTGATATACACATGTCACAAACAATGTAATAATGCCATCTTTTTCATTTTACACATGGTTAAGTGTAGCATAAAAATCCAGGACTACATTCGCTTTGCAGCTAATAACATTTTAGAAAACAAACCATTCTTTTTCTTTTTACATTTTAAAGTAGGAACCAAGCTTTGTGACCTTCAGGGTAGGTTTTAAATGAATGAACTGAATTTAGAATTTCCAGAGGAAGATTTGAAAGTTGAAAGTATAGTTCCTCTCTTCTTCCAATCCTTCATTATATTATTGGTGGCATCTACTGAGGTAGTCACTGCTAAATTCCTTACATACTCAATGAGTCCATACCAGCATGAAATATGCTCTGCTTAGATACCATGTGTCCTCAGTGTCCTCATGTCACTGTATATATGGCCCCTGTTTTCCTTATTGCATGATACACGGGACTGAGGAAATAGGAAGCTGCCCACTTGCTATAAGTAGCAATCTCTGAAACAAAAGATGGGGTGTTGTAAAAAGCCTGACACAGGAAAACAATGTCTAGTTTGCATGCTCTAAACTAAAATGGAAAATATTAAGAAAATGTTTTACTTTCATTTGATTTCTCTTTCAATTCTACTATCCACATAGTTTCTAAAATACCCTGTGGTAAATAAGGAATCATCCCCAGATCTACAATGGCAACTAGTGATCCCCAAACTCTGTCAGGGTTCATGTCCCTCACATAAAGTGGTGAAAGATTAATGTGTGACCCATATACAGCCTCTTATTCCACACCTCATTTCTAGATGGCATTTAATACCTAATGTCATGCAAGTGTCATGCAAATAGTTGTTTTGATGTGTTATTTAGGAGGTGGTGACAAGAAAATATTTCTGTGTTCCATATGAATGCATTTTTGGAATGCTTTCAACCCATCGTTGCTTGAGTTGCACACACAGAATTTGCAACCTTGGAGTCCAGGTTCCATGCAATAGCAAACTGATAATAAAGGGTCTCGCTGATACAGTGTGCTATTACTTAGGGAACTCAGAGTAGGTCTGAAGAGAATATGGTATCTCCATTGTTTTGAGAAGAAAAAGGGATGTTAAAGCAAGAATTATTGAAAGCGTCTAGAACAGAAAATGTGTTTTGGCACAAAGTCATAAAACCTTTAGGCAACAAAGATTCTCAGTAGCCAGGGAGCCTAAAGTGAAGATGTAAAATAGATAACAAAAGGCCATCAAATGACAGGCTAGGAAGAGCTGATCACATCCTGCTATCAAAATTCCTTCTGAGTAATGACAGAAAATTGTTTTCTTACAGAATCAAATTGTAAATATTTTAATAAGGTCTCCATCTACTCAGCTCTGTCGCTGCCATCCAAGCAGTCTAGCAAAGACTGTTAATGCAATGTGAGCGGTGTGAAGGTTGGTGCTATCAACTGATTGAATCTGAAACTCGCCTGGGAGAAGAGCCTCTGGGTTTATGTATGGGAGTTTATCCTTATGGCACTGACTGAGTTGAAAAGACATATTCATCATGAGCTGGACAATTCCTGAGGCCAGAGACTCTGCATTGCACAAGGAGCCAAAGGAGATGCAGACACAGCAGCAGCTTGCATTCGCTGTTCTCTTCTGGTCCCAGACATCATATAATGCTGCCTCAGAAACACGCTGTCTGGATTGGCCTGCTATGATGGACTTGATATAGAACTGTGAGCTAAAACAAATCTTTCCATGCTTAAGTATATTCTTTCAGAATATTTTATCATAGTGACAGGAAAAGGAACTAAGACAAATGGGTTCTAATAAATCTTTATTTAGCAGAAAACAAACCCCAAAACATAAACCAGCTCAAGGATGCAATTTTGCAAAGCATTTGAAAAAATAGTAGCACAAACTTCTACTTTCAGTGAAGTGCATAAATTAAGAGATTTATGAAGCTATGAGAACCCTAATGGTTACAAACTTGAAGACACATTAGAATCTAACTGATGAAAATAAATACAAAGAAAAAAGTGAAAGGAGCTAATGAAAGGGTGATAAGCACACAGACAGGAATCAAGCTTGAATGACTGCATGCATGCAGAAGGAACCATAGATTCCAGCATATAAGGAAAGGAAAATTTGAAACTTTAAGAAGAAATGTCTATTAATTATGACTTCTATACTTAAAGTATTCTTTAGACATGAAGATGGATTTAATCTAGGACAAGTAAAGGAGTTCATTTTATTATTTCTTATGTAAGAGACCCCAAAGAACTTCTTTGGTGAAAGGAACGCCAAGTAAAGGCACCTGAAAATTATAGGAAGCAAATAGCAAAAGTGAAAAAAAAATCCCAAAAGAGGATCAGAAAGAGAAATACCTTAGAAAATAAAACTCATGTTTGTACAACTATGGTATCCATGGCAAGTGTATCATGGAGGAGATACAAGCAAAGGAATGAGATACCATCCCAGTAAGTGGTAAACATGCTAACTATACAAATTCATTGTATCTTCAAAGAATGTACCCAAGAGTCCCATATGGTAAAGACTTCACTGTTAACCTGTAGTGCTGCTGGAGCATGATAGACTTTGGGAGTCCAGGTCTAGCTAGCACAGGAAGTAAAATCACTGGCCTGCCTCTTAAGGGAAGATTGAAATCCTGTCTACCACTGTCTCCAGCTTGAGCAACTTTGCTCCACCATGGGTTAGCTGTAATGTTCCCTTCTCCACGTGACCACAGACAAACACCTCTGGACCAAAAGAAAACTTCCCTCCCTCAAAACTAACTGTTCCAAGCATTTTGTCACAGTGTTTACTATTGAATATCAGGTTATTATTCCTAGAATTTAATAAAACATATCTGGAAGGCATATGCAAACAATATACCATGTGTGCTTAAATGTTATTATAAAAATATTGAAATGCTGCAAAATGAAGAAAAAGGAAATGAGAAAAGGACAATGAATAAAGTTATGATCCAAGGAATAACAGTACCAATATCACTAAATGTTAGCACACCAATTCAAAAACATTGTCTGATCAGACAAAAAAAGCAAATGCAAATATATGCCACCAAAGTCTTGGGGATTTAGGAATTCAGATAGATTAAAACTTAGAACTAACAAAAGTGATGTCATGCTAACTCTAAAAAGCAAGCAAAAGTAAGTGCACAAGGCAGTTCAGCAGAAACAGACGGAGAATAAGACTTACTAAAGGTATTACTTCACTAAAAAATAGAAATATTCTCATTTTGTGGACATCTAAAATCAAGGCTCCAAAATACGTCAATTAAAAAATCATAGAACTGAAAACAGAAAGGAACAGATTCAACTGGAGTTGTTATCATTACCATAACATGCAGACAGACAGAGAGAAGTGAGGTAGAAGGCCTGAACAACACAGCCATCAAATTAGACCTAAGTGATATTTATGACTAATATACCTGCAATTAGCAGAGCACGCATTTTTACAAGGGTTCGTAGACCCTTCAGTAGCAGAGACTCTGAAGCTAAGCATCACACCAATGGTAGAGAGAGTATTCGGTCATTAATCACTAAGAATTTTGAATAAATATTGATGTTTTTCTCCCTTGGAGTATATAGGTTATTGCACACAATCACAGCTAACATTTTTTTGTGCTTTTTTAATCTCTGAAAATAAATTAAATGTGTATGCTTCATCATGGCTCCTGGTGATAGTTCCCATTCATTTCTGAATCGGCGGTTGTGTGCATTTCATTTTATGTATATTTTGTTTCTGTGAACTACTCTGGCAGCTTTAGAGATTGCATCCATTAATATTGCAAAGCACTCCTTTCCCCATTTAATGTTGGTCTAATGGTGAAGTTTCTCAGATTTTTGTAATCCTACAATTTATACAAATGAATGGTAGCCATAGATCTGTCAACCTTTTCAATCTGAATTTAGATTTTCCATCTCTATTAATAACATCAGCATTAATTCATTTAATCAAATTTATTGTTTAGTACATGCAATACATGTGCATGTAGACCCCTGTGTGTCAAACAAGGTGCATGTGTTGAGGTCAGGGGACAATTGTTAACAGTTGGTTCTCTCCTGCCACATTGTGGGACTGAGGAAAGAGGTCAAATTCTCAGACGGTGCATAAATGTCCCTTCCCTTTTCACTATTAAGTTAGCACACAAAGTAACAGGTTTCACCAGTGCATCCCAGTACACAGGGGCCACTATACCTCAATTTTATTAGTTCTCTCCCCTGTTGCCCATACTTCCATTTGGTTAACTTATTTCAAGATTATTTGTATTGAATATGTTCCTTGTGTGATATTTGGATTGTATTTTGATGCTCCAGAGACTGCCAATAAAATTTGCTTTGAATCAGAGCAGAGTTAGCTACTAGCTGATCAAAATAAACCTTAGAGGTTTTAGAAGACCAGACAGATAGACCATACAGGTTTTAAGAGACTGACAGACAGATAGACTAGGAAGTAGTAGGTTATGCCTTAGCGAGGGTCTCCACCCTTTTTGGAAGTAAGAATGAAAGAGGTCTCAGTTCTCTTTACCACCACCTCTCTGGTCATTCAGGTTCTTACCCCGATATCTGACTCCCAAGTTTTATCAATAAAGAATAATTAGATAAACTCTTCATGTGTTGATTGAATTCATTTCCACTGATTTATATAATTACTTACTTTGTTCTTACTCCAAAACCTTATGTTCAATTCATACTGATTTCCTCTGTTTTCTTCCCCAGTTTGATCAAGCTTATAACTGTAAACATTTTATATTTTCTCTTATAATTCATTGGGTCTTCTATAAATATCTACTCTTTCATTTTCAGGATAAATTTTTAATGATAGACAGAAAGTCCTACAAAATTTTCAGCACACACTCTCCTCCCTCTTGCAGTTACATTAAGAGGTTTTCAGATACATTAGAACTTTGAATGCACTTCCATTCAGAGCTCAACTTTAACAAAAATAGAGGATCATAGTTTTTATAAAATATTCTCTTCTTGACCACAAAGAATAAGAGATTTCAATTAATTGTATTATCTTCTAAACTCATCTAAAAATGATGTGTGTATTAGCATAAAAACTAGAAACATTGAAAAAATGATAAACCAAGATGGGTAAGAAAAGCAAACTTAGAGTTGATGTGAGCAGATTGGAAGGTGAGTGGAAGGGGAGAAACGATGCAACTATATTTTGAGGTAAAAAATACTGAACTGAATAGGCATCCAATTTGTTTTTCCACTGATCCTTCAATTGAATTTTTAACTAGTAAACATAATACCAGTTATTGTATTTTAGAAAATTTTGTTGTATTTCATTTTAACAGGCAAAATAAAAGTACACATATAACATATATATTAAGTCCAACAAGGTAAAAATTATAACGAGCTGAAAATGGAATTTAACCTCACAAATCCTCACTACATAATGCCTCAAAACGGTGGTTTAACTGTAGACTGTATTCTAAGAACAATATTATTTATACTGTGTTTAATATAATTCAGAGCTCTCACATGTTGCTATTCTAAAAAGCAGGTTATTTTCTCATTATTAAATTGCAAAGTGTATGTATATGCCAACAAAACAGAGCTCAGATCATATGTCAGTGATTTAAAAGAAATCTAGTTTGCAAGTCAATGAAAGAGAGCTATGAACTGTCTTCAGTAGGGCATCCAGTCATTTTGAATGTGGACAGGTATTTTATTGCTTTGCTTTATAGGAACTCAACTTGATAGTTATTTACTATGACTGTGCTTCATACAGTGACATAATACAACTTGTAATGAACTGTTTCATTCATTGTTAAATTATTTTCAAGAAAATATATTTCTTTGCAGACAGTGTCTTTCTCGATTTTTTGAAAAGGAACGATTTTATTTTATTTCTGTGTATTTGTGTATATAAGTGCAGTGATTCTGGAGGCCAATAGGTTCCCAAGTTCCCAGGTGATGGGGTTATAGGCCATTTTGTGTGCTGGGAACCAAACTAAGAAAATTTGCAAGCTCAGATAACACTCTCAACTGATGAATATCCTCACATTGCCTTTCTGTATTTCTTTTCTTTTCTTTATTTTTATTTATTTATCTATTTATTTTGTTTTTTTGAGACAGGGTTTCTCTGTGTAGCTTTGGAGCCTATCCTGGCACATGCTCTGTAGACCTGGCTGGCCTCAAACTCAGAGATCTGCCTGTCTCTGTTTCCTGAGTGCTGGGATTAAAGGCGTGTGCCACCAACACCCAGCACCTTTCTGTATTTCTTGAAATCAACAATGAATCTTTGGATAAACAATAGCTAAGCCACTGTTAATGAAGATATTCTTCTGTGTGTTTCTCAGTATTTTTCTCTGTACTTCCCTTAAAGAATGATTCATTTTTTAAAGAAAGATAAACTAGTATTTTTTAGGTTTGAAAGGAAAATAAAATTTGATAAATATTTAATAGTCATATCTGTGTTTAAACTAGTTATAGGCGATTACAGAATCGCGAACTCTGTGTTATGATTATATGAGGTTACTTATTGTAGTTTACAAATTCAAAACCATTATTATCTGATTTTTGAGTGCTTTCTTAAAGGAGAAGAAGTCAGGTGTGCAAATCAATTGCCACTATTCTGAATTATTGACAGGAAATTCACTTGTGTAATTACTACCAATGCTATTACCTAGAGGTTTTCACATGAATCCAAAGGAATTATTTTTCTACTATCTACAAATGATCAAATTTTCAGGTATCCCCCATATTGTTGACATGTATGAATAGTATTAACATTGCATTATAAAATAAGGGTTATTTTCTTCTAAGGCTCAGCTTTGCTAAACCATAAATCAAGGAATCAAGAAGCAACAGCCAATATTTCCCTGTGGTCTATGAATTCCTTCTGGTCACTAAGAAAAATACTGAGCTCTGATATATTCTCCATTATATATTTGTTAAAAAAATTAATACTTGTTAAAATAATAATATAATGTAATTTGTTAGCAGGCAACTGATTGAAAGTCATGAGAACATTTCCTATGAAGTGAGAGAGAAGACTGAGTGAATAGACCCAGAAACATTGCTCTTAGGGGAAACATATACAGACTCCAATTCCTATGACCCCCCTGGTCACAATTTCAACAACTGATCAACATGTCATGTTCTATATGTGCTTCTGTTTGTAGAAATTGCATTTGTCAGACATCACTGGTTTATTAAGTTAAAACTGAATTCATGACTACCTATGCTATTTTTCAAGCACTGAATGAATTTCATCTTACATACTCATTTCATTGTAAGGTCCATCAAAGGCTTGTACAGAGAAAGTCTAGGCAGAATTTCATCACTTAAATTGGTTTTCATTTAAACAGAAAAATGACCAAAAAAAAAAAAACCCTATGAAACATATCATACACTGAAAACTATAAAGGATCTTTATAGATGTGACAGATGGAAATGAAAGGAAATATATGTAACTACTACAGAATGGAAAATATGATGTTAAAATGTCAACTTTATCATAATTATTCTATAGAGTCAATGAAATCCAAAGTGAATTTATAATAACTTTTCTTATTGTACAATTTGAGAACATCCCAAAACATAAGTGGAATTATAAGGACAGTAACTAGGTTAGAGATTCTTGCAAAAATAATAACAAAAATACTAATGGTTCACAATCTCATATTTCTCAGTTTAAGAATTTATATAAAACTTCATCATGTTTGTGACTTTGGAAGTCATGAAATATATATAAATGAATCAATCAGAATCACTCATACATGATCAATTTACTTTTGGCAAAAGTGCCTAGATAAATCAATTAGGAAAATAATGTCATCATTTTATAATGGGATTCAGAAACCAGAGGAAGATGATTCATTAACATGAAAATTTGAAAAGTTAACCTTAATTATAATTTAAAGCAGAAAATAACAAAGTGATTAGTATCCAGGTATAGCTTGCAGGATGACAGCTAGATAGACCCACTATTTCTCATCTGTAGCTCATAAAATTTCCCAGCTGTTTTCAAGATCCATGTCTTGGATGATGCCATCAAACCCAGTGTGGACAGCTGTCAAGCCAGTTGTCAATTTCCCTGAACATGGAATCAAATTATTTACTACTCCTGAATTTACAATGATTCTTGAGTAGAAATAATGATTGGGAAAGATCAGATATTTTAAATTCAGAAAGACAATAGGTTTAATAAGCTCTTTCTTCTTTTTTTTTATTTCAGAGGCACTCATATTTACATATCGATCCCCCCATTCCCTTTCCCTCCCATCCACCCATGCTCCCCACCAACCCCTCAATCCACCCAGCCCAGGGATAGTAAGGACCTCCACGGGGGACCTTCAAAGTCTGTCATATCATTTGGGGGAGGGCCTAGGCTCTCCTTGCTGTAGCTGGGCTGCAATAAGATCCCTCCATAGGGAATGGGCCCCCAAAGTCCATTTGTGCTCTACGGATAAAGACTGGTTCCACTGTTAGAGGTCCCACAGACTATCTTGGCCTCCTAGCTGGCACCCACATTCAGAGGGCTTGGTTCAGTCCAATGCTGTTTCCCAAGCTTTATGACTAGGGTCTCTGTGCTCTCACTAGGTCAGGTCAACTGTTTCTTCGAGTTTCTGCATCACTGTCTTGGCTCCTTTGCTCATCCCTCCTCCCTTTCCACAACTGGATTCCAGGAGGATTGCTCAGTGCTTAGCTGTGGGTGCTTGCTTCTCTTAATCTGATACAAATAAGGAATTTACCTGTGATTATGAGCACTTGCGTTGTTCATTTTTATAAAGCTAATCAATAGTATGTACAAGATTTTATAGAAGCAATATTCTAGCTTATTTCCAGCTCCAAAGTGTAAGCCCTTAGAGCTGAAATTATGACTTCAAGGTTTATTGTTATTAGTTATTTACAAAGCATCACTGCCTATAATTGATTAAAATACCAGAAATTTAAAACAAAAGTATTGTGCTAATTAAGGGTATATTCTAGTACTTGTGACTTTAATATCACACTATTATTTAGTAATTGGATAAGGTATAAAAATATTTTTAAATGAGCCTGCTTCATTCAAAAGCTTCTTATTAACATACATTGTTGTGGAATGTATTTGCAAAAATAAAACAAAATAATATGTATATTTCACATGAATTTAATTTTATGTAGATATGAATGTAAGAATATATAGTGTAATTAATATACATCATTTTCCTATAGGATATATGTATATATTCATATGTTTGGACATGTAATTTTTCTGCAAGATAATACTGAGTCATCAATACTTTCAGGTATCCCTTTGCTGTCCAACACAGTCTGGCGAGAGCTATTACAGGATACACAAAGAAAAAGTAGGACCCATATGACTTGTGGCCTTGTTTGCTCCAGAGATCTTCCATGTCCATATATATATATATATATATATATATATATATATATATATATATAATGAATTTGTTAAAAACCACATCATCAAATCATTTTTTTAAAAAAAGGAAATGAAAGGAAATAAGAAAAAAAATACCTAACATGACATTACGAGACCAGAAACCTCCCCAAAATGCCGTCAAGCTGTTTTCTGTTGGCCATCTACTGCTGAGTGTCATTTGGGAATAAAATCCTCAATTTTAATTTGTGAGCTGTTATCAATTGGAGACTGGGAGTGAGGGCTTCTACCATTTCTCCCTTTACCTCCAGGACTTTACGTGGTGCAGACCCATGCGGACCCCATGCGTGCTGCCCCAGTCTCTGGGAGAGCATATGTCCTTTAGTCCTATTGTGTTCAGAAGGATTTGTTTTCTTGGTGTTCTCCTTTTCCTCTGGCACATACACTCCTTATACCTCCATCTCTGTGGGATTCCCTGAATCCTGAGTGGGGAAATTTGATGGAGACATCCTATTTTGGACTGAGTGTGCCAAGGTCTTCCAGTCTCTGCATAGTGTCTGACTGTGACTTTTGAATTGTTCCCATTGGCTGCAGGAAGAAGCTTCTCTGATGGTGGCTGAGGAAGGTGCTGATCAATGAGTGTAGCAGAATGTCATTATTTTAATGCTGTGTTCCCTTAGTAGAATATTACTATTTGATTTTATCTTTGGTCCCTGGTATATCTAGCCTCAGATCCTTGATCACCCAAGGAGTGTTGGGGAAGGCTCCAGTTCACAGAATTGGATATTCAAATGGTCAAATCAGATGTTTGTTGGTTGCTCCCACAAGCTTTGTAGCACCACTGCCCTGTTCTCTCTTACAAGCAGCACACCATTGCAGCTCAAAGGATTGATCGCTGGCTTTGTTTCGCTTTCTCCTCTGGTAACATAGAGAATATATTCCAGCACCAATAATGCCAGTATGTAGGAGTCTCCATGTAGGCACCAATTTGACTTTCCCATCTTTTGTGAGTTGTGCAGGTGTTGTTTTAGCAATGCGGCTTTATCATCAGTTTGTGGAGAGCAACCTATGGCCTTTGAAAAAGCCTAGGTTGTGTGGGGCTTCTCTTCACACCCCATTAGACAAAAACTCGATTAGATTCAACCCAATCCAGGTACTGGAAGTTCCGTTTGGTAACAAGAGATGACCTGTGTGAAAAGTGGTCAAATTAGCAGGGTCTATATTCTCAGAGAGCACTGTTTCTCCCTCTCCTGCCAGCTGACACTTGTCAAAAGAGCCACAGCAAGACTGTTCAACTTTCCCATTCCATGCTGAGCTTTGACCTGGCTTGTGATTACACACATTTTCTGAATGCTGTGTGTCTTTACATGTAGCTGTCCTACTGTGTCTATAAAATAGAATTTTTGTATAGTCATCTACCACCTCTGTCTTTTTCACTCTTTCCCCTGCCTCTTCCACAATGATCCCTGAACTCTGGAATTAGGAGTATGGAATACATTCTCCCTTTAGGGTTGAGTATTCTGCCTTCTCTTATTTTCTGTACCTTGTCTAGTTGTGGTCAATGCGTTTTTCACCATCCCCGTCAGATAGAAGACTCTCAGATGATGATTGAGAGATCCATTGATCTAGGTATGTAACAATGAGTCATTAAGAGGTGATTTAATACCATGTCCATTTGGAAGCAAAACAGTAGTAGTTTCCCCCTGGGGGCCATGACCTGTCCAACCACAGCTTCCTAGCTTAATAATAATGGTGTCAGCTATGGGTTTTATCCTTTGGAGCACTGCTTAAATCCAAAGTGGTTGGCTACTCCCATGATGTTTGTGCACTATTGCACCATTGGGCATGTCTTTGCAGGTCAGTTATTATTATAGTGTTACATTTCACATCTACATAACTGATAGATGCTTGATAAGTGATAGAAGCTTCATCCCTACTGACTCTATTTCATAGTGCTGGAAGGTGCTGTGTAAGCTACTAGAGAGGAATGATGGAGAATGTCCTTCTGCATATGTTTTTCTCTTATTTATTGATGAATAAAACACTGTTTGGCCATAGAGGCAGGAAGATGGGTGGGGCCAGGAGACAAGGATAATTCTGGGAAAAGTAGGCAGAGAGGAACCTCGAACAGTCACCATGTAAGGACCAGGAAGAAAGGACAGACAGGGCATTCTCCAGGAAGATAAGGGCACATGGAAATACATAGTTTAATAGAAAGGGGTTAACAATTAGGACAGAGCTAGTCAATAAGAAGGCCTAGCTATTGTCCAATAATTTAATAATTAATATAGCCTCTGTGTGTTTATTTGGGGCTGAGAAAGGCAGTGGGACCTGGTTGGACAAGAACCTCTGAAACAGAAGAAAAGTAGTCACAGATACACTAGACATACTTAAAATCAAGTAAAAAGTAACTCTTCTTCTTGTTTCTCTCCTTGGAGAAATTCACTGTAGGTTGTTGTTATTTTCTCCTTAAATACTTGGTAAACAATTGAGTCTGAGTTTTCGATCATCATTTTAATGTTCTGAATTTAAAAACAGATAAATTTCAATAAAAGAATTTGGGCTATTTAAATGTAATATTTTATTATATTCATGCTATCTTCCATTTTTCTAGGCATTTACTCATCAAAATTGCCATGCAAATGCTGTATCATTGCAGGAAAATTAATACTCTCTGATATATAGTGTTACCCCTTTTTGATTATGCTAGAGATTCTTTACGAAATATTACCCAGTTTTCTTTATGTTTTTTGATTTATAAGACTTCCAATAACCCATGGATTGATTTTCAATGAGATATTTTTTCCTTGGCAGTTTCGGTTACAAAGTTCTAGCTTAAATACAATTTGCTCTAAATGATTTAAACCCTCAGAATTCACTGAGTTCTTTTGTAGACTGGTAGGTATGTGGTGTGTGTGTGTGTGTGTGTGTGTGTGTGTGTGTGTGTGTGTATGTGTGTGAACTTAATAGGAAAGCTGAAGAATAATGGAAAGAATCAAGTGTGAGAGTAGTTACCTTTTTAAAAAAGAATTATAAGGACAGAAAATCTTAGGAACTTTGAATAGTTTTCATCTATATAGGGAGGAAAAAAAGTAAATGACACACCAAAAAAAGGAAAATCCATAAGTCAATAGAGGGACAGGTGTATGGAGAATCAAGAAGCTACACTCAGCTCAAAGGCCACCAGTAATTTTTACCTGATGGCCTTTCCTTCAGAGTCAACCGAGAGCCCCTCTAAAGTGGGCTTCAGTTCCTTCCTTTCTTCCTTTCTTCCTTTCTTCCTTTCTTCCTTTCTTCCTTTCTTCCTTCCTTCCTTCCTTCCTTCCTTCCTTCCTTCCTTCCTGATCTAATCAAGTGTAAAATAGGAGGTGCCATCTCATAGCATTAATAGGTTAGTGGCTAATGCAGGGTTAAGAAGAGCTGAAGACTTTTATACAGGGCTTATTATCCTCAGAAGAATAAAACAAAAAAAATCATATGATGAGAACGTAATGCCAGAGTGATTCTGAACTCTTTAGTCCAATTTTATTTATATTACTCTGTTAACTTAATTAAATGCATATATTCATTATATGTTGTTTGTAATATATTAAGCAACCATAAGTACACTTGTTACTACTATCTAAGATGTATTTTATCAGTACCTTCCAACTTTTTCATTCAAATGAACATACTAAGAATGCTCTGGACTGGGCAGTGGTGGTGCCAGCACTTTGGAGGCAAACACAGGTGTATGGCAGATCTCTGAGTTTGAGAGTCTAAATTGTGATATCTAGCACAGCCATAACTACACAGAGAAACTCAGTTTTAACCACTCACCCAAAAAAATAGAATGCTCTGAAAACCCATGAGCTAAGCTTCATGGTGTTGATGCTAAATATAAAGATCTCTATAGGCTTTGTTGGCCTCTTGGCCCAAGGCCCAAACTACTTCAGTCTAAAATGAAGACAGAGAATGACATACATATTTTATGTATTATATCAGGTCTTAACCCAACATTAATATCAATTGAATAAAATCAATTTTAAAACTTCCCCCAAATGTCATATTATTCAAATAGTCCGTCCATGTTGTCACAAAATGAACTATCCATTAAGGCAATAGAAGTAAAAGGCAAGTGCCCTGTGTTGACATTTCACTGTGCAGCATGTCCGCTAATAAGATTCTGGCTCCATTTCTAGTTATAATTCACTTGTAAAATTCTACAAACCAAATACAAATCGGATATTATAAAGCATCTGCAATTTCCATAGCTGCCCAAGGACCTACACAGCAGTGTGCCTCCTATTTCTCTGCCTTGAAGACAAGCACACATTTTTTCTTTATTTTCTCCCCATTTATGTTTATTATATTAAAGCTATAATTTTTGTAAAGGAAGTGCTTGACTGTATTGATTATAGTCTCAGTGGATATTTTTAATAATTTACCACAATGCTACAAAACTTACGGCTGGAGGTGGAGGGAGCCTTAAGTGTGTGAATGTCTGAGTGGGTGTTTGTTGATGAGCTTCATGTCCATGGGGAAAGAGCAAAGGCAGACTCCTGGGGATGGCTCAGAAAACGGCAGAGCCTCCTTATTGTCCACGGGTGCAATGTTGATACTGTGTGAAGAAAACATCCACCGTAGCTTTCTTCCCTCAGATATTTAAGACCTGAAGGCTTTTTTTTTCCCTCAGATCAGCTAATCTCAGCTCCTTGACTCAGCTCTAGAGCATAAACTCCTCCTCATCAGTGAGCACTAACCCAACCTCTTTGTCCAGCTGTATTTAACAAACATGCTGAGCTTCCAAGGTGATGAGTGTTTCCCACCTGAAAGCCCAGGTAATCAGATCGGGCATTTATGTTACTGTGTTTGTCCTTTCTTTTTTTCTCTCACTGACACAGTCAAGTCCATCCCTGGACATTTTTGTGCCAAAAATGCCAATTGGGCGTGCTTGTGTTTTTATTGATATTATACTCCAGATGTGGATGCATCCTTTACCCTGGACCTTA
This sequence comes from Cricetulus griseus, assembly GCF_003668045.3. Taxonomy (NCBI): domain Eukaryota; kingdom Metazoa; phylum Chordata; class Mammalia; order Rodentia; family Cricetidae; genus Cricetulus; species Cricetulus griseus. The sequence goes on along the minus strand of NW_023276807.1, from coordinate 266,104,787 downwards.
GGATATAATAACTTATCATATGCTGTTTTCTCTTTTCATGCAGATTTTATAATTGCATACAATGATTTCAAGAAATTTCACATTTATACCTCCTCATCTGTGTCACTGACAGTTGCTTTGTTCTACATTAACACAAGACCTGAGAAAGAAGGTGTTCATCTTTGGACATATCCTTCTTCCCTCCCTTTACCAGCAAGCACATTTTCTGTGCCGAGGATATCTACTTCTTTGTCTGTGTAAGATTTTCTTGCTTAGTTTTCAAAATGTCAGTACATTGCAGTGTTTCTTTAGCCAACATTTTCTCACAGCTCCATTAGCTGATTCACAATTTTACCTAGTATTTCCCAACTACTTATGAGAGTTTATTTTATCCTTTTAAATTTCACTGAAAATGGTTTTGCTCATTTACAGAAATTTTCTGAGAAGACAGCAGATGAAATGGTTTTGGAAAGAATCTAATAGATGGATAATTTATATTCTGAAAATTGCTATGGCAGATAAATAAAGAGAAGTCTCTTGCAGAGAAGTATTTATTTACTCTTGCACACATTTGGCTATGTAGAATTCTGAATGTTCAACTTGTTGATTTTTTTACTGAAAAACACTATGCATTAATATCTATCACTAGAAATCTATGAAATATAGTTTCATGTTATTTAATTTGCCAAATTAAATGAACATAAAAATTCTATTTTTCAAAGGGATATCTAAGCGTCATAATGAACATAATTAATAGTCTGGAGGAGTCCTATAAATTTAGAAAGTGATTTCTAGACCACTGTGAACTAGAGGCTGGCCTTGTACTCAAAGCAATGCTACTACTAAGTCTTCTGAGTGCTTGGATTACAGGCATGAGCCACTAAGTCCAGCTTGCATTATTTTTTTTCTTCAAAACAATGGTTGTAGGTTCTTCCTGAATTGCTATGACCTAAACACCATATGATTTGATCAGGTTTACAGTACCAGAAATTAATAATTCTTGTGAAGTGACACTCGAATCCGGGGAGACTATAATTGGTTACCCCTGTAAGACTTATGCTACACCATATTAATAATGACTTTGGCCCACAAGTGGCCTGCATAGCACAGAGCAACACTGTGAAAGACAGGCAACAAGGACCTGTCTTGCAGCTTAGGCCCAGTTTGATTTCTCTGTGCCCTACAACAGAAGTATACAGCACAGCATTGGAATACCACAACGCGTTTGTACACATAGTTTTGGAAGACAACCATGAATAAAACAAAAGCTAACACACTTTGGGGTGATACTGAGAGCTATAATTTTAAGCAGATAACTTAATGATTAAATAATTTAATCAACTATATATTTTAATAAATATGATACCCTGGAGTTATTTTAGTAAATAAACAAAAAGATACATTTAAAAATTTTATAGCCATCAGGGAAATTCAAATCAAAACAACTCTGAGATACCATCTTACTCCTGTCAGAAAGGCTACAATCAAAAACACCAACAGTTTATGCTGGAGAGGATGTGGAGAAAGGGGAACACTTCTCCACTGCTGGTGGGAGTGCCAACTTGTACAACTACTTTGGAAATCAGTATAGAGATTGCTCAGGAAAATGGGAAACAATCTACCAAAAGATCCAGTAATTCTACTCTTAGGCATATATCCAAATGATGCACATTCATATAACAAGGACATCTGTTCAACGATGTTCATAGCAGCATTATTTGTAATAGCCAGAACCTGGAAGCAACCTAGATGCCCCTAAACTGAAGAATGGATAGAGAAAATATGGTACATTTATACAATGGAGTACTATTCGGAGGGGGAAAAACAAAAACAAAAACAAAACAATGGAATCTTGAAACTCACAGTCAAATGGATGTAACTAGAAGAAATCCTCCTGAGCGAGGTAACCCAGTCACAAAAAGACAAACATTGTATGTTCTCACTCATGTATGGATTTAGACATAGAGCAAATGATTGTCAGCCTACAATCTGCACCAAAAGATAAGATAGGAAACAAGGAAAACCCTAAGAGAGACATACATAGTCCCCCAGAGAATGGGAAAGGGACAAGATCTCTTTGGAAAATTGGGAGCACATGGGAGGGGAGAGGGAGCTATAAGAATGAGAAGGGGAGAAGAGGACAAAAGAGGAAGCAGAAGGTTGAGTTGGGGGAAGAACAGAGGAGAGCAAAATAAATGATATCATAATATAGGCAGCCATTTTAGGTTTAAAGAGAAATCTGGCACTAGGGAAATGTCCAGAGATCTACAAGGATGACACCAACTAACAATCTAAGCAATAGTGGAGAGGCTACCTCGAATGCCCTTCCCCGATAATGAGATTGATGACTACCTTATATGCCGTCCTAGAGGCTTCATCCAGTACGCAATGGAAGCAGAAGCAGACACCCACACACTAAACACTGAGCTGAACTCAGGAATTGCAGAGAGGGAGGAGTGATGAGTAAAGGAGTCATGATAAGGCTGGAGAAACCCACAGAAACAGCTGATCTGAAGAAGGGGGACAACATGGACCCCAGACTGACAACTGGGAAACCAGAATAGGACTGATCCAGACCCCCTGAACAAGGGTGTCAGTGAGGAGGCCTCAGAAATCTATGGGGCCTCTGGTAGTAGATCAGTATTTATCCCTAGTAAAAGAATGGAATTTGGGAGCCCATTCCACATAAAGGGATACTCTCTCAGCCTAGACACAAGAGGGAGGGCCTAGGCCCTGCTCCAAATGATGTGACAGACTTTCAAGATCCCATATGGAAGGCTTCACCCTCCCTGGCGAGCAGAAAGGGGATGGGATAGGATGTCAGTGGGGGGCAGTGGAGGAAGTGAGGGAAAGAGAACTGGTATTGACATGCAAAACAAGCTTGTTTATAATTTAAATAAAAAATAGAAAATATATGATTGATAATTCACAGAAATTCATTTAACTAGTATAACTGCTTCAGGTCCTAAGAATTAAAATTATTAAGCGATAAAATAATTCAAGCTAAGTATTATCTTTAATCAAAGAACATCTGAAGATGGAACTGGCTGTTCCCAAATCTCTTGTCATAATAAGACAGGAATAGGAATGACTATCAAGCTTTTCCCGTCAAAAAGAGGTGAGAGTCTGTGAACAAGGGGAAAGAGACAGAGGAAAGGAGATTAAAATGAAAAGGAGGTTAACGTGGTGACCGAATGCACCGTATTAATTTAAGATCTCAGCGGAGAACTCAGGCAAGGCAGAGGAAGGAAAGCTGCTAGCCACCTAAATTTGAGATACATTAGAGGAAAGAACAGGTTTCAGGCAGAGGACATGACCCTGAGTAGAAGATTCTGCCACAAGTCTTGCTTGGACGTGAAGGTTCTCCGAGCATTGTCAGAGCCTACATAGCTGTGCCCCCGTGATACTGTAACGGTATCTTAGTGCTGCACCAGGTCCTGATGTCATTCTTCCAGATCAGTTGTCAACTGAGAAATGATGCTTGACTCCAGAAAGAATTAAATAATCTGCCTTGCAACATCTCCAAGCTTGAAAGTGAAAGTCACCTCCATGAGAGTGTTGGTTTTCTGCGAGGTCTCTCTCAGAGAGTTTCTGGTTAGAGCTGTTGCTATGCTTTTAGAACCCTTCTGGCACCCACTGCACAGGAAAGGCCCACACTATCTCTCTTGCATCATCAATTTCAGTTAAATAGACTTCAATTGGATGCTCCATAGCCTGAGACATGCAGCCCAGTCTCAGTGAAGAGAGAGGATTGCCTTCATTTTGGCAATCTATGGGTCGGGGGTGGGAGGGGATAAGCAATTTAGTTGTGTTGGTTGCAGAGTAGAGGCAATTTGCTTTAGAAACGAGTTCAACATATTTTTTTTTTCATTTTGTTGTGTTGAAGTTTGCAGGACTGTCTCCTATCCTTCCATCCATGAGATTTGGGTATCACAAAGAACAGCACATTCAACAAATTACTTTGTACCTAGCCTACTATGACACTTAGAAGAGTGATGAAGCCTGAGAAGGCAAAGCTAATGGTGATCTATCCTATAGGAGGTCAGAGCCAGAAAAGCATTAAAATAAGGAAAAATGCTTTCCCCAAGTCAAGCAAGCTCCAGGAGAGGTTGCAGAGGGCCATGGTACTATTCATCAGTGACAACCAGTGTTTAACAAGTTGACCCACTAGACATTGTTGGGGAGCCTTACTTGGAAAAGCTGTGGAGTTACTGACTGTGAATGACTGGTTGTTTTCTGTCTATAACTCTCTCAGGTATCACTTATGTGCCTCTCTAATAAGAACAGCTGTGATGTTCTTTCCACTGCCCTTTGGTGGTATTTTTACACTTATTGGTCAAAAATATAACTGTGGATGGTGAGAACATGATTTTCTGCTTAGGTTGCACAATATTGAGTGACAGAAATAGTACTGAATGTTTTACATTGCTCAGATTGACATAGTATTCTCAGTCACAAAGACAGCTAACTTTGGCCTTCAGAGCAGACTCAAAGCAGGCTGGCTGCCCCTAGAGACGAGATCTGGTTACCCATAGAGACACACACACAAGGCCACTCTCCCAGGTGTTGTTTTATTGATTAAAAGTCTGAGTCTAAAACAACTTTAATCTACACATAGTCCCAGTCTCAGGCTCAAGATCCAGTTAGATAATTGGTGTTATTAAGTCTTGATTTCCAATGTCATTTTCTGTCTGGGAACCCTCAACAATTTAGAGCTACATGCATGAGTCATTGTAGCATTCCTAGCTTAACCTGTGCTTTGAGTTTGGGTAGGGTCCTGTAAAACAACCTACAATTGTTCAGAGTTTGGCTGTGAGAAGGGGAAACAGCAGAGAAAGTGGAAGGAGAAGGCGGAGAGTGAGGCCAAAGAGAGACAGCAAGAAGAGAAGAAGGCAGAGAAGGGAGAGAGTGAGAAAGCACAGGGTAGCGATGCAGGGGAAGAATGAAGGGCAGCAGCAGAGAGGCAGGGAGAGAACGATGCAGAATGAAATATCTTACCTTCAAGCCTCTGCCAGCACAGCCATATTAGAATATGGCAGCTAAGAACATTAGGTGTCTTCCTACCTCCTTCCTCCAGTTATTCTCTCCACCCTCTCCTTGCTCCCCACTTCCCTCCCTCCTCCCCATATCACTAATTCTAGAACAGTGGGTTACTGAGATGAAAAACAATAGACATGTATAATTCAAGCAAAGAAGGAAAAATTGAGCAAAAAATATTCTAAGCACTCAAAATCAAATCTGCTTTCCATTTGTCTATACTGAAGGATTTTACCGTCCATGAGAGAATAGAAAATGAGCATCACCCGGGCAGTTTTCAGTCAAAAATAGAAAACAACCTTCTTCCACAGACCACATTTTAAAGAGAAAGTAAGAGACTCTATTGACATTAAATCAAGTCTCTTTTTCTATTATGTTCCATACATGTTGCTTGTTGAAAAATAACATAGGTTTTTCAGTTCTCCTTAGATTTCACCCAGTAACAACAGAATGAAAGAGGAGAATAAAATGAATGCACACAGATAAAGCTTAACTTGAAATAAGGTAACTTAGAAACTAAAAATAAATGAGAAAACTTGAATCACTAATGTAAATTGTCTGACCAACGTAGAAATAAAAGTAGAGAAGGAAATCGGTTCCATTTTAGACAGAAATACCATGTGCTGTATATAAATAAACAAGGTGGTTCCATAAGATCACAATTGCTGTAGACAAATTACCCAAATAACAGGTACAAAGATAGTAATCTAATACCCTAGAATATTAAAAGAACATTTTCACCTCCCTTTTCCCATTGGGGCACTTAAATTTTTATACATTCAGTGATCAAAAAAACTAGAATTTTAATTTTAATGGCCTATAGGCAACAAAACTGAGTTCATGTGCTAGGTGTGCATGTTAGAAAATTTTAGGACTTATTAGAATAAACAAGATCTAAGATTAAACCCCAATTATCAGTTCTACTTGTCTATCACTTCAATATATTAGGAGTTAGAGAAATAGGTCTACCAGAAAACAACAACAAAAATGTTTAATTCTGTTTGTTTTGATTTCTTACTGAATTAATAGATGAACAAGAAGTTAATAATATTCAGATTTTTTAAACAAGTTGAAACTTAGGAAAACACTAATACTGATAAATATCTGCAGAGTTTTATCCTAGATGTTACTGGGGGTATATTTATTTACTTTCCTTTTTCTCAATACTTACATACATGCAGTGTTTGTATGTTTTGGCACATGAGTAAGTCTGTTTACAGTATGTATGTAGGAATGGAGGACCAAGAGCAATGTGTCATGAATCTTCCATTTTCCCACTTGGTGAAGCAGGGTTTCTTGTAGACCTGAGGCTTGTAGTTCTACTGGATCAGTCAGCCAGCTAGCTCTGAGACCTCCTGCCTCTACTCCTCCAGTGCTGGAGTGACAGCAGACTTTTATTTCTTTCTCAGGATCTGAATTCCCATCTTCATGCTTGAACTGAAATGCTTTAGACATAGTCATCTCCAGCTCCATGATATCTCTTTCTGCACAAGTTCAAATACGTCTGACAGACTTGCGTTTACAAATACTAGAAGATGACAGAGCTGTCTTTACCAATACTGGAAGATGACAGAGTTGCCTTTACCAATACTGGAAGATGACAGAGCTGTCTTTACCAGTACTGGAAGGTGACAGAGTTCCCTTTATCAATACTGCTAGAAGTGAGAGTCAACACCGCCAAGATGCAGCCCTCCTCCCAAATGTCTGTGCTAGAGAATCCTCCTGTAAACAAAATCTCTTCTCACCCAAATGTTATTAGGAGAAGCCTCATCTTCTGAGTTACAAAGTAACTTACTTCCCTTTATTTTTTTCTTTCAGATTATTTTGTCTCTGTGTTTTCATTTAAATATTTAAGGAGTTAATAAGTCAGTAATGTAATTGTAATTAATTTGCCAATTTTGAAAAAAAATAAAGTAGATAACCTTCTATTTATCATTACCATAAAGGCTTTTACTGTTTCTGAGTAATTTGGATTAATTATATTAAAAAGAAAATTCACTCAGCTCACAAGCTCTACAACCCAAAGGGTGCTTATTAAAATTCGTCTATTAGAAAACTTTCCCACAGCCAGTATAAATATACCTACCCATGAAATGCAGTTTATATGGGTTCACATATGTAGTAGGACTTTTGACACATATACTTCAATATAAAAATTTATATCTCCATACATATCATTTTAATAAGATTACTATGCCTAAATATAATAGATGATAGCATCAATCGTTTGTTTTTAATAATATTATTAATAGTTATTATGTGTCTTGTATATATGGTGTCTAGGGATGTGTGGTTGCTATGGTATACCCGTAGAGGAAAGAAGACAATTTTGTGGAACCAATCCTCTTTCCTCTTTCCTCTTTCGTGTGGTTCATTTGCAGGCTTGCATGGTTAAATGCATTACCCGCTGGTCCATCTTGACAGCCCTAACGACTGCTACATTACCAACAAAACATTCTCAGCAGTATGAGTATGTAAATGGTAAATAATCCCCCCATTTCCCTCACCAGTAGTAATGTACATTCAAGGCATTTAAGAATGCCTTTTCCTTCGTCTTGATAAAAAAGAAAAAAACCAAGCTACAGTGTTTTTGGTACTATAAACTATTGTTGGACATCGCCTTATTTAAGTTTTACTTCCACAGACCATTCATTTTGTTTCTATTCTTTTTAAGGATTTGCCTGAAGTAAATAAATAACCATAGCTTTCTGGAAACATACTATTTGATAAATTTCCTGAGATTATGTATTCAAGGGGGAAAGATTCAGTTTTCTTCAGCATTTTGGTCGATGTTAGTTTGCTCATGGTCTAGTGAAGCGATTCTCAACCTGTGGGTTGTGACCTCTTGGAGGGCAAGGGACCCTTTCACAGGGGTCACATAAGAGCTATTGCACATATCAGATATCTACAGTAGCAAATTATAGTTATGAATTATCAATAAAATAATTTTATGTTTGGGGTCACTGCAACATGAGGAACTGTATTAAAGGTTTGCAGGCTTGGGAAGATTGAGAACCACTGTTGTAGTGGATGATTTCCTGTATCCCTGTACATATGAACAACATTAATTATACTCAGTGGGAGGAGGAACAAGAGGAGGAGGATAAAAAGTTCAGAGAGAGTTGGTGTTAGGGGTTCTTGAGGAATTTGAGGTTGGATTACGGAGTATTGGGTATCTAGATTTGATCTAAAGAACTTGTATTCATGTATGAAAGTACAAAAGAATAAAAATATTCTAGATTTGAGCCAGTGTAATATTTGGCTTTGTAAATTAACCAGCCATATTTTTGCATTATTCCCTTGGTATATGAAGGTCTGTCTTTACAGAGAGCTCATGAAGACTTGAGATGATAGAATGTGCTGTATCCATAATATATCTTGTCAAAAATGCAAGGACACTCAAAAGTCAACACCACATACTATCTTTGAGTATCTAACATGTGCTAGGAATTTTGCCTCAAACACATTTACTGACATTCCAAACTGAAAGGTTCTAAGACTAAGCCCTCTTTAAGAAGTAACAGAACAGGTGTAGCACCTTGGAAAAAGTAAAACAGTGTGTTTTTGCATCACTATTGTTGGACTTGTTTGAGACAATAACTTATTCAGAATACTAAACCCAAATTATTTGTTTTCTAAGTGATTTTGAAGTCGGGAAATGATTTATGTAGGTAAATCAGCACACAGGCCTTGACTCTTTCTAGAGACTCAACGGTTATTTTTTTAAAAGGTACCAAAGCAGTGACAAATCCTTGAAACAGACTTAGAGACAACGAAAGGAGATAGTGAACATACCACCTGTTGCAAATACCAGAAACCTTGAAACCCAAGTATATTATGGTTGAAATTTGTATCTACATTAATGTTCAGAAATACACCAAACATCAAACTGGATTCAGAAAAGGGGGCATTTCATGGGAAAAAAACATCTGTCTGAGCAACTAGTTCATTTCTTAATGTACTGTATACATATGATATCTTGAGCCCATGCATCCTTATTAAAATATTGACAGTTTTTCTTTCAAATACTGTAAGATATGTGACATACCCATATAGCACTCATTTTCAATTTTTTAAGTATATATGTTTATATGTATGAAATTGTGGGACACAAAATTACCCCCAAAGCAACCTGAGGACATTTATTATTGGATTGAATGTCTTTCCATACAAATTCACTGACTGGAAATATCATAGTTGCTAGACTGCAAAAAATATATTATTATCTGTGGTTCAGGTATAAAGTGTGTTTAACACTTGGAATACCCATGTTAGTAAGTGTAGAGTAGGCTATTTTCTCTCCTCACGGATGTATTTCCAATCTTTTCTCTTACTACGTAATGTCGTCTCCGTTTGTCAGCACACTTGTTCCCTTTTCTGGACACGCAGATGAAAACTAGTGGCAAACTTTATATGAATTTATACAGACTCCAAAATTGCTGAGTACATGTCACAATCCAAAGGTTCTTCAAAGATGATCCAAGGCTTTGGGGTTGTCTATTAGGTTCTGCTTGTTTACGTGTAGTGTTTCTATAACCCAGGGATTTATGAATGCCTACACACTACTCTGGTTCCCCACTGGTACAGTATCTAGACTAATTTTCCATCTGGCTATCTGCTTAGGAAGCCCAAGTATATGGATTACATGAATCAAATACCAGACTATGTGATTTCCTTTTGCTTTGGAGAAGTCCAAGTTGTACATGAAGGAAGGGGGCAGCTTAACTTCTTTCTTCACTCCTTTCCAGTGGCACTGGCTCTGGCTGCTGGGCCTCTGACTTCTTCCTGAGATGCAGAGCAATGTAAAGCTAGCCCATCTCTAACTCTCCCCCTCCCTGAAAGCTTTGGAGATAAATCCAGCAGACTGCTACTTGCTCTGAGTACCCTTTGTACATATACCTTCCATGTACATATTTACACTCTAACAATCGTTTTGTAAATCCTTTTAACTGCATCACTCTTTTACCATGAGAATCATTTTATAATAGCTTTAATGTTGATCTTCCTAAAATTAAACTCATTTTATTTCTCCCCAATATTTTCTCCCATTTCACTCTCTGAGTGATGTTAATAGCATAGTAATAATTTGTAGCCCATGTACTGGAGTTTCACAATAAATCCATTAAGATTTTTAATTTATTCAGAATACTTTAATTAAGAAATGTATCTCATATATATTATTTCTTCGAATTTTACAAACACCTATGCTCTTCATCATTACTTCTGTGGTACACAGGAAATCTGCCTTACAGGACCATGCCTGGAGCCATCCAGAATGCTACCTTGGTACATTTGTAACTTAATTGGTACCCTTGCAACTTCCTTTACTCATATACCCAAGCTAACTTATTTTCATTCTATTTCATATTGTGCCTCCTATAGTGTCTCTTCATTTTCTGTCTCCCATTATTTCTACCCACATGGCTGTTAAAGCCCTAAATAGATTTCCCACCATCCAATTCCAAAGCTGCTCACTCATGCCTGTCTGTCAGCAGTGAAAAACCATTCACAAAGTTTTCATGCTACTTCCAAGGTCCCAATGCTACAGAGACTTCTCATGGGTTGATGATTTCCAGAGTCTACGATCTAGCCCTTCTCACTAATTAAATTCTTGCTACTTTCAGACAAATTAAACTACCTGGCTTCACCTACTCATTTTACTCAGATTTCTTGCTGTACTGGAGAAAAAAAAAAAAAAACTCCCTTTCTTAAAAACTGACAAAAACTCCAAAGTTAAAAGGCCCAGTGAAATTTCATTGTAGATTTCCTCAGGCAGGAGGAAATTGCTACATTCTCTAACGCCCTGGGGCATTTCCATGCCCTTCCATTCCTCTGATCACACCTCCCTCTTAAGCAGTGCTAGTTATCTAGGGAAATAATTTCTGTCTTTCTTATATGTTAGAACCTGAAGCTAAATATTGTAGCTCACTCATTTTAATGGAATTTGGTAAATACAAAATCTTGATTGACTAAGTTACACTTTAAAAAGGTGATGTATTATTTCATAATATCAACTAAATGGTTTATTAAAGCTTCTTTCTACCTGACTCCGTATTGGTAATTTCCCACTATACTTCTTTATATTTTAAAATCACTAATTTTGACATGGGCATTGTCCAATCCTGTTTGCATGTGTTTTTGCAAATGTTCAAGGTAGTTAGCATACTATTAGATGTTAGCAGTAAAAATAAAATCTAAAATTCTTTTTACAGAATGGTAATTTTATTGTAAACAATGATGCAACTGCAGATTTCTTCATGTATATGTTACCTGATTGTATTATTGTAATATAAAAATTGGAGTCATCACCTAGCAGTCTCATTAGATGTAATGTTAAATTAAAAGATGAAAAACATGACTAAATATTTTCTTCCTTGTCTACTGATCTATGAAACCATGCTCAATACTTGGTAGATAATTTTGAAAATGTCAATCTAATCATTAAAAGGAGCATTGTTCTCAGATTTTTGTATTTATTACTTTCAAAGGTAATTGAGTTATCTATAGTTTATTTAAACATCTGTTTATTAGAAATATAAATATCCACATCAAGTTTACCTACACATATATCTCTCATCCCTACAAATTTGTACTAACATAATCTTCGCAGGATAACAACTTAGTAGTAACACACTTGCCAAGCATGTGCAAGGCCCTGTTCTCCCAGAGATGCTAGGAAATGATGATGTAAATACCAATCCCCAAGTCTCATTCTTTGCTGATGTTCCCTTTAAAACTCAAACATGTCTGTCGCAGAATTGAGGATGCTACTAGTGCTTTCTCAGAATGGAAGCAACCTCAGCTCAAGGTTGCTTCATATTTCAAGTTTCTTCTCTTTCACTTTTTCTTAGATAATGTATTTCTAGACAAGATATGACATTAAAGAGGATAACCGCCCTGGATCTAACATTTGGCATCTGATTGCATAAACACAGTTTGAGATGATTCCATTAGAGGGTGGGATGCTATTGTTGCCCTAGACTACATTTACCTTTGCTCTGCTTTATTGACTAGCACTGTGCCATAGACAAGAGCCAGCTGCCTTTGGCTCCTAAATGGTATAGAAATGAGTTGTGATCAGTATGCCTAGTTAGAGCTCTGAATGGCCATTTAAAAGCCAGTAGTTAAATGTATGTTGCTATTTATATTGGCTATGTTGTAATGTTTATTGTAAAATTTCAGGGCTATGTAAATTCTAAATTCTCAAGATAACTCAGAAATAACATAATATACAGGAAAATATGGAAAGAAATAACTGACGTCAGTCCGTCCATTTTCACAAATGTCACATGAACAAAGCTATTTACTAAGGAAAACACAAAACTTTTTAACAACAAAAATAGTTTTGTTAACTAAGAAATAAAGATAGATCATATGTGTATGTACTTGCATGTAAGTATGTATGCATGTATGCATGTATGTATGTATGTATGTATGTATGTATGTATGTATGTATGTAGATGCCCTCCATCATACTATGGGGTAAGGTCCTAATACTTATCATAAACAGAACATAATCTTATTGGAAATGTATCTAACACACATTATCTGTGGCAAAGTTTAAGCCAAGGCTACCTTAAAATCCTCAGTAGATTGTGTGGGACCCATCACACCCCCTTCTGATTGGTTCTGTGCTGTGAAACTGTGGCTCAGTGTGCCTGTCCAATGTCATCATAGATCAACTGTGCTTCACTAGCTGTGAATAAGGTCAGTGTTCAAATCCCAATATCTAAAGGATGTATATGATTTCCATAGTATGGCAAAGTGAGAATTTTAAGTTGGGGTTGACAATGCAAGTTGAGAAACCGTAGAGGATATTATAACCAGCCACATGAAGCTGGTGGGAGATTTAAACAACAGAAATTTGTTTTTCTCTGTCCAAATGATCACAAAACTAATTTTAAACTATGTGAAAATTAAACCTACCTAAAATTAGAATTATATTTTATTTCACCCATGTGTTCACATGCTTCAAACAGCAGGGGCCTGGAAGTATAAGTAGCTCAGTTGCAGGGTCCCTCTGTTGTTGTTTTATGGTCCTGGAATCAAACTGAGAGACCTGTGTTTAGGAAGCAAACACTCTACAGCTGAGCTGTGTGCTCAGATTCAATGTGCATTCTTTTCAGTTGTTTGCTGGCTTTCAGGGAGATGACTCAGTATGCTTCCCAGGCTGGCTTCAAACTCCTAGGCATCTTAGGTCCCCTAGTCTGAAACTACAAGCATATGTTATCATCATACTTGACCTCAATGTTCATTCTTACACATGAACCAATTAAAGATACATATCACAATAATTTTATTCTGAAATTCTCTCTACAATTTTGTTCTGTTGATTGGTTTTATAGGGCCAGGGATTAAATCCAGTGTTTCTCAAATACTACATAAATGTTCTGCCACTGAGCTACATCCAAGATTTACTGAGTTTCCTTTTATGACTTTGAATTAAGCTAGAATGACAAAGGTCATCATACATACTGTGGAGCTACAGCGCAACTTGCCTACATGTGATACAAAGACTATGTGAGAATCACAACTACCCAAGGCTTTGCTCTATGTGTCCTTAGGAATTTGATGAAAATCTGTCTTTAATCTTCCTGTGTCACTGTCACATTGCCTAAAGGGAAATATGATCGTTAAAGGTCATTTACTTCCAAGGCACTCACATTATTTTCCTCTAATTACTTTCAAAGGAGAAATTCACAGACTCAGCTCGGAGATACCAATCCATTCCCATGGTCACATATGGAGGAAGTTGGCATAAACAGATTCTAAAGTCCAGAAATTCCTCATGTCAGTTCCATGGTCCAACCAAAGGATGGCCCATAAAATTGACTTTACAGAAAACCTCCATGAATCCCAGGAGCTTCTTGGGCATAGGCAATGGTCAGTGGGGCCAGGAATTCTATAGATCTTATTTGCAGTCTTTTGGCATTGCATCCACCTTAGCAATTAATTTCAGTACAAGATCACAGACTGTTGACATGGAAACATGGTCTAGTTGATTATTTTAAGCTGATAATGATAAAGCATTTTCTTGATTGTAAGGGTCCAAAGAAGAAAGCTGTATTTTACCAAAACATGAAACAAAAAAAAATAAATCACTTAGTATAAAGAATCTTTACTAAAATTCTAAGTGTCAAAAGGAAGCCATGGCAACTTCTGATCAAATACCAGCTGGCCAATCAAATGTGGATTTATTTACAAGAAATTTTTAGGTTCAGAATTGAACATTTCCAGAGAAGAGTATTGAATTTTTATTGTAGAAATGAGTTTTAAACAGAAAGCCTCACCAATCAGTTAGAGATTATTTCGAGGAGGAAAGACACTCCACACTTGATAAGGCTGAGCTATTGAGAGAAGAGAGAGCATGCACCACCTGTGTCAAAAAATGAGTCTTATAAAATATTTTCCAATTTTAACCCTAGTTTATTAACTCACATTGATAAGCGTGCCTATTCATGGTTTATTATGCTCACTGAGTAATAAATAGAACACTCTCATGTATCCTACATTTCTCCAGGCCCCAAAGAAGCGCTTGTAACTAAAACAGGAAATACTCCACCATAACACACTTAAGTTCTGTTAACAAGAGACATAATTCAAAGCATTAAACAATTATTAAATTTTAAAATATTGTATATTCCACTATGGATTAAAAATAAAATTTCTAAGTTCTATGGGACCATTCCAAAAGTTGTAATGGGAGAGAAATCCTGCCTTATTGCAAACTGTAAATTCATTATGAGGGAGGAAAATCTTAGTGTAAAGTGTCCAACAGCTTCATTAGAGGTTTTTGAGTCTTGTGGTGGAAACTTGAAAGAAATATCACTTGATCCCTCAGTAGCACTTCTTGGATGTTACTGAATTGGAGCAATGTTTGATGGAATAGAGAAAATGATTTCCCAAGTCAATTTTCCTAGAAGGGATTGGTACTTTAATACAGGACAGAGACCAACATACAAAGAAACAAAAATCCTAGGCAATTTCAGGTACTTCTATCTATGGTGAAAATGATATACTCAGTCCACAGAAATATGAGTGATAAATGTGGAGCAGAGAGATCCAGGTGGAAGAGATCTTGGTACTACCTCCAGGAGGACCAATACTCCTCCACCCCTACTGTAGTTTTCCAGAGCCTGAAAACCAAGTGCTCTAGGATACAGAAAACACAAGTCCACAGAGGTGACAATGATCTTACTATACTTCTAAATATATGAGGAAGGTTCATGTAGCCTGAAAATCATAAGAACAGCTGGTATTTTGAGATTAAGTCAGAAAGTTCTGCAGAAAAGCATTATAAGCTGTCTCATAAATCTCGCTAATTGATTCAGAGTTTATTCTGATTCTAAAACACAGTAATCAGTGCATCTAACATAGCAGAGCAACCAACGCTTATGTTTTCTTTAAAAGAACAAATTCAAACTCTTACTGTAGCCCAAATGACAAATGATGGTAATGTGGGCTTTGGTGTGGAATGGCCTTCAGGGCCAGGATGCTAACAGCAGCGGTGCTTTCATGATGATGAATGCAGCTTGAGACTCAGCCCAAGCGTGGAGGTGTTAGGAAAGACCTCCAGTTCTATCCAAGGACCACAACTCATCTTCTCCGTCATAGAGTGCTATGCCCAAGGCATACGTAACTGTCTACATATCATTGCCCAGAATTATTGGTTCACTGTGTGTGTCTTTCTGTGTCAGAATACAGGAGCATGAGTTCTGGAACTTGCCTACCATTTTCACCATTATATCTATAGCACACAGTAATTCCTGGCACATAACTGGAACTCTTTAAACAAACAAGAAATTAGTAAATAAGAAATACAGCTTTTATCTAGTGGAAAATACTTCATATCTTGGGCCCCAGAGATCAACTCACACCTTTATTGCAACTTTTTTAAATGAGTTTAAATAATTATACTATATCTCTTAAGTTTTGTTTTCTCTGTGTTACTTACTCTGACTTCCATGTTTAAAAAAAGCCTTACATACAGCTCTATTTAGTTATGAGTCTTTGAGTTCAGTTAATTTTAGATCAAAACTTTTTTTTTTAATTCAATAGTATGCCAACTATTTACCTAGAATAGCAAGGACCTGGAGCATCTACAGCTGTTGATGTCAGTGGAATAAGGTCTTACCTCTTATGGACATCAAAGAGAAGGAGATTGTAGATTTTAGTCCTAAATATTTCCACACTCTGAATCATAAAATGAAAATATATGAAGATTTATATGTGTATATACATAAAATTTTATAAAATAATAGTGATTAAATTATTAATATAATACACAGTCATATTACTAGTGCCTGAGTCCAGTGTCATGCCTATTATGTCATCCTTTGAATATTAAACAGTCATCATGGTAGATTATATATCAAAGATATGTTTACTGTTATATATATGTTGAACTAAGCTTTCCTAGAAGAACAGAAAAATCACAATTGTCTGCATGAATATGATTCACTGGGGAAGACTACCAGTTGCTCCTCATCACTTCAGTCCTTAGCACTGAAATGAACTTCATGTGGCATTAGCATGAGTAATTTCCCATAGAGGTGATGACTCACATGACAGCATTGTGACCAATCCCAATACAACAGCAATCCAGCATTCGGTGGGTATTCACTAAAGACTACTCACAGGCTGGAGAGATGGTTCAGCAGCTAAGACCACTGACTTCTCTTCCAGAGGACCCTGGTTCAATTCCCAATTACCACATATCTATCTGTAACACCAGATTCAGGGCATCTATCACCCTCACACAGACACACACATCGGCCAAGCACCAATTCACACAAAAAATAAAAAAAAACTCTCTGTATGTTGAAAGAAAAATCCTTTATTTGATGTTCTCTGTTTCCTCTTGCCTGCTAACTGGGATGTGGATAGAATACTACCCAACAGGAACTCCTACACTTCACTTGGATCATGAGGTAACATTAGTCATACGTTAACAGGGCAGAACAGAATTTGGGGGAGCAAAGTATTACATTGCACTTCATGTTGTGTGAGGTCATTTCATCCATTTCTAGCTTTCTGTAACTCATCACTAGAGACTAATAAACTTAATCTTTCTTGTTTTCTGAAAGTGAGGAAATGTCCATCATGAGACACCAATACAGCTCTAATGCCAAAAAAAAAAAATTGATGATGAAAGGAAATGCTAGCTCTCAGCTCTCTAGTCACTAACTTCTTCTTTTTCTTATGATTACTTAAGCATATATTGACATACATGGGCTAGAACTGTAGGTTTTCTTTGCTTATTGAAAAATAAACATGATTATATAGAGACTTAAAGTCCACAAGCTTTCTTGCATTTTAAGAGTTTTCTTAATTACCTTTTTCTTAAACTGCTACTAATTTAGTTGCAAATTGAATAGAAATATTTCTTGTTAAATATTAAAATAATTAATTTACATATTTATAAAGTTGATCTCATTAACTGTTTGATATTCCCATTTCCTTTTGAAAGTATATAAAATGGATTGTAGTAAAAAAACTGAAAATTTAAATCTACATATAATTAGTATCTATAAAATATTACATCTGCAGGCAGAACACTGTTAAGCCTCTGAGTGATTATTTTCTGAGTGGCTGCAGGACTGGTAGGCTAACAGAAAAGCTCCAGATACCTACATCTACTTGCATGTTATGTACACACACACACACACATAACTGTTTGCTGTTATATCTATGTATATTCTTTGGTTTAGAAATCATTGATATTCCCAAACCCAAGAGTCAAAGCTAAAGCCATGGATTACTTACTATTCACTGAGTTCTGCAATGCAAAACGCAGCATGTGTAACGACTTGACCTCCATTATACAGATACTTCTAACACAATAGAATGGAGTAAAGTAGTATGGATCCTGTGGGTGACTCTGTTGATTTAAGAACAAAAGTGTGTGCAAGGAGTAGAAGAAATTTTGTTGTTATTTGACAAAAACTACATTTATCTGTATCTTGAATGGAGAGAATTCATCAAGGTGGCATGGGGTGGGGGATTTGTGGGTGACTAGAGTGGGAGAAATGTGGGTGCTTTGCATTTTAGCATGGTCCCTACAGAGGCAGGATGAAGACACTAGATTCCCAAGATATGGCATTACACACAGTTTTGAGCTGCCCAATAAGATCTCAGGTTCTTAACCACTGAGCAATTTCCCCATCTCCTTAGCAGTGGAATTTTAAAGACTCTCTCTTTGTACACAGTCAACTTTTAATATCTCCAGTCAGACCTTCAACACCACCCATAAGCAGCACTTCCTGGTGCTTTCTTGTGGGGCTGTAATTTAATGATGATACATTGCATTAAAAATAGTCATTCATACCGTCTGTGACAGAGAACTATGGAGGTGAGAGGGGATGGCTTTGGATTCAGAAAGCACTTGCTTTGTTTAAGTCATGCCCTGCTTTGCATCCCATGTTGGTCTGAAAACACCCATTTCCTGCCTCAGTGTTTCAGGGGCTCTGGTTCCAGCCATAAACCTCCACACACAGACGGCATTGCCATATTTTAACAATTTAATTATTTTTACTTGTGCTTTAAACCTGACACCAATTTTGAACAGATTTACTTTTATTTTTGTACATGTTGCATAAACATCCTTTATTTATTTTTTTTTGAAGACAGGGAAAATGACCTGCCATATGCTACCACAAAGCCAGACAGGCTTTGCTTTTATTAGTTTGTTACATTCTTTCTTAGTGTGACCTGGAAAATTTTGAAAATCCAAATTATAACAGTCACCCAAAAGTAGTTTTTAGATTTATTATTTTAGTGGGTTTTACATTTCCTAGCTATGGTCATTTTGTGTAGGCGGCAGCATGTTGTAGTTGTTTCTATTTACCAAAAGTAACAATACTGAATTGGAATAAATGAGAGCAGTATGGGTCAGCCAGGCTCCTTCTGATGAGCTTTCCCACATAACAGCCTGGGCCTTGGAGAGACTACCCTCTGTCCAGCTGCCTCTAAACATGCATCCTTTCTATACACATAATGTAAGAGAGGGTAATGACATGGTGTAAATGTCATGGTCCTCTTGAGACCTCAATGCACCGCCTTCAGTGACAGCTGTCAGCTGTGGTCATATTATAAGTTATCATTAGTGGTAGCTTATTCAAACCAATCTTCATTTATTTGAAGGCTAATATTAAAATGAACATATATCGATTACTCTTGTTGTGGATAAACTCTGCCCAAAACCATAACTACAAGCTTAAATATATGATGAAGTAACCAAGGAACTACTCTTCAGCTGTACTGCACAAGCTAAAGGGGTTGCAAAGAAAGAGAGAGAGAGAGAGAGAGAGAGAGAGAGAGAGAGAGAGAGGGTGCTTAAGTTGCTATCTTAATAACTCACTCAGGTTTTGGCTGAGCACATATCACAAATTCCTATAATATATTTATCAAGCTCAGCCACAATTTCTGATTACCACTTATTAGAATTAAAAGCAGCACATATTCCTTCAAATGAGAGATATTTACTACCTATTGATTTTTTGTTACTGTACACTTGTAACTTAGTTATTGATCTCTGTTGTAAAGTACGCAGCTATATAACGTACAATTTTGTTAACTAAACCCTATTTATCAGGTATGACAGCTACCAAGAGACTCACTCTACTGAAACTAAGGGAGATGAATGGATAATGTTTCCACTACATAAAATTTGTACATCTGTATTTAATTCCAGCACTTAGATAGTACTTTGTTCATGTGCACGGAGATGTTGACAGAACAGAACTAATGAAATAAAATAGGTTTGGAACCTCTTGCTTTACTCTGTACTCTCTACTCGTCTTCCTTTCTACACCCTGTTGCATTGAAAACTTGAAAAGTGTTACATTCTGTCTGATTGCCCTTCTGAATATGTCTTTCTATATGCCTATTGTGTACTAAGGCTGTGCCTGATCATTCTTTCCATGCTAATCTAAAGGAAATGAAATGTAACAACTAACTAACATCAGACAACAGATAAAAAATGTTTTATGTCTTCTTCCGCTTATATGAACCAAATCAGGTATTTCACAAAAGGAAACTCACAGAAGAAATTAGAAAAAAAACTCATTATTATTTTTTTTTTTTGGTTTGAGATTCTCAACAGATATTCAACTCTGCTACTCAGTTCCCTTTGCATATGGAACATCTCTTTAAAGTATGTACATGTTTATCAAGATTTAACCATCTCCTGAAACACTTCTCAACTTTGTAAAGACTGGATAAGGCATCTACAACCACCTTCATCAAAACAGTTTTGTTAACTGAAGTACCACCTCATCACACTGGGTTTAGTTACTACCTTGTATATATTACAGGTCAAGATTTCCCTTCTATGAATAGCTTAACTGGGTGAAACTTTATCCTGGCTTATTTACATAATCTTCTATAAGTATTCTTTAAGTAGGGAGAGTATTATAGCCATTTTTGCAGATAAGAAAACCAAGTCTCAGCACACTAAACAATCTGATCAATTTTCTTATTAAAGTATATTGAAAAGAAGACTGGAAAATAGCCTATTTGACTGCAGAAGCCTCAGTTTAGTTCCCCACGGCTATGTGTTTGCTGTCAGATTTCCTTTGAGAGTCTCAACTTCCACGCATGGTTTTATAGATAATTAACAAGATTGTGAACTTGGTTTTCTGCAGGTCATCTGCTTCCCAGGTTCTTGCAGTTGCGTGTTGTGTAGCAATTTCCTCTGAGATACACCCTCATCTTAAGGGGAAGCTATATAAGACATAGGGTGCTCTCCATGGAAGTGAAACATCCCATCCTCCTGTGAATCTTGTTATTTTCAGAAAGTAAAAATTAAAGTGTAGATTGAAGTTTTTGTCCTGTCATGTCCACCATTCTGTCCCAAATAAACACACAGAGACTTGTGTTAATTATAAATTGTTCAGCCTATTGCTCAGGTTTCTTACTAACAAGTTCTTATAACTTAAATTAACCCATGATTCTTATTTATGCTTAGCCTCGTGGCTTGGTACCTTTTCTCAGTAAGGCGTTCTCATTTTGCTTCCTCTGCATCTGTCTGGCAACTCCTCTCTGCCTTTCCTCTTCCCAGAATTCTCCTAGTCTTGTAGTCCCATCTATACTTCTTGCCTAGATACTAGCCAATCTGCATTTTATTAAACCAATAGGAGTGAACAATCTTTACAGTGTACAAGATCATTATCCCACATCTCTCAAGAGCTTCAGGAAGTTCTTTCCACTGAGTAAATGCATGAAGCTCTTTCCTCACCAAGTGAATATGAGCTGTAAAAACTCCTGATGTACTCAGAATATCAAAGCTGGCTGATAGAGACAGAGACTAGCTGGGCTTCTTAGGAGAGTTTCTACCTACCAGAGCACCCTGAAAGGACACCCTCCAACATGCTGAACTTTTTGTGGGTTGAACACTACAATTCAGATTTTCAAATTTCAGTAGCTATCATTACTCAGGGTGCAGCTGTCTTTGAGTCATTTCTGCCTTTGTAAGTGACCCCTTACCCTTATTCCTCATTGGTTCAACAAGTAAGACTCTGGTGGTATCTTGTTCCCTTTCTGGAGTAAGGAGATGTTTGCTCTACTCCCCAGGAATGCTGTTGCATAATACCAGTCTTTAAGAGCCTACATTCTTAAAGTGGGGTAGAGTGGTACAAGACTTTAACCCAGCACTTTTGAAACAGAAGCAGGCAGATCACTGTGAGTTTCAGGTCAGGGTGGTCTAGATAGTGAATTCCAGGACAGCAAGAGATATATGGAGAGACCCAGTTGGAAAACAAGAGGAGGAAGTGAAGAAGGAGGAAGAGGAGGAGGAGGAGGAGGAGGAGGAGGAGGAGGAGAAAAGAGAACAAGAAGAGGGGGAGGAGGAGGAGGAGGAGGAGGAGGAGGAGGAGGAGGAAGAAGAAGAAGAAGAAGAAGAAGAAGAAGAAGAAGAAGAAGAAGAAGAAGAAGAAGAAGCAGCAGCAGCTACAACCGTAGAATTAAAGTTTTTTATATTATTTTTTCAAAGTCTGGGATTCTATTTTATGGATCATAAATCAATGAAGACATCCTACCATGTCTTCTCATTGATCTCTCTTGTGTCTATATCACACTTTCTAGACCTGAAATTTTTATATAATCTTTCCAAAGGTAATGCACATACCAAACTCAGGCAATAAACATAGGTGGCATGCTTATTAATGTGGTTCTACAGCATTTACTAAAACTAAGAAATATCAACAAAATAACAAGTATTTATTATATGTACTATAATAAAATATAGGAAGATGAAACAAAAGTGATTCTTTTCCTTAATAAAGGTGGTACATTTTCCACACTAAATCAGCTCTTAGTTTGTTTGACTTAGTACTTCTTAAGTATTTTGAATTGCTTCTTATGGATTAAGATATTATAATATGTGTCTATACTATACGTAGTATGTGCTTCATAGATTAAAATACATTAAATATGAACAGAGTATTTATTATTGTTGTAGTCCCTAGTTTCTTCAATGAATGTATTCCAGGACTCCCTTCCTACTTCATTAAACCTATCAAAACCTATATATGTTCATGTTTCTTTTCTCTTTTTCTGGTTTTTCAAGACAGGCTTTCTCTGTATAACAGCCCTACCTGTCCTGCAACTAACTTTGTAGACCAGGCTGGCCTTGAACTCATAGAAATCCACCTGCCTCTGTCTCCTGAGTGCTGGAATTAAAGGCATGTGCCACCACTGCCCTGCTATGCTCATGGTTCTTAAATAAAATCCTATAGTGTTTGCACAAAAGCTATACACTTTAAGAAACTTTGCTTATAAAGTCCATCACAGCATAAATGCAATATTCCTCAAATTGCTCCACACAATAGAAACAGAAGGAACATTGGCAAACTCCTTTTATGAGGCTACAGTAACTCTGATACCCAAACCACATAAAGATACACCAAAGAAAGACAACTACAGACCAGGCTCCTTTATGAACATTGGTGCAAAAACTCTCAATAAATATAAATTTTATACCATACAGGATAGGGAAAACACATGAACATGTTAAGCATAGACAAAGAGTATTTTTGTCTCTTTGTTTTCGACAAAGAGTATCATTCTCTACACATAAATACAAAACTATTAGATATAAAGATAAAACCACAAAGATAGCACTGAAGAAGAACTGTGGAAACATATGTTTGAATGGTAGTGAATATATAATTGAGTGCTAAGACTTAATTAAGACATTTAAGTGGTCTAAGTCTTAATTTCTTCCTAATACCCATAGCCCTGTCTCTTTTTAATAGGTTATGAGGGCAATCTAAGGTAAACATACATATATCAACATAACATATGTAAATAGACCTGTGTCTGGCTTACTGAAAAGTGTTTGACACTTAGATATTTAGAGCAAATATTGTAGCAAAATCTTCATTTCATTTTCCTTAGAATGATTGAATTATAAAGAATGCCATATTTACTCAAAGGACATAGTCTAGATTTTATGCTGTAATTATTTTTTTAGTACAGAATGCTATGTATGGTCTATATACATTGTTGGTCCTTAACAAGACACATTGGACTTATAGAATAGGTGGCCCAGCATGAAAAAAAAAAAAACAGAAAAAAATCTTCCCATGACATCAGAATCACCAAGTGCAGATTTTCCCACAGATGTCTTGCCATTTCTGACTAGTTAATGGAATGAATAGAACTAGTGTTCTAAATCTCTTTGAATTAAGATAAACTAATTTAGAAATCTATGTTGAAAACAATGGTTAAAAAGTTGAAAAGCAGTATGTAGTGTCTACTCATGATAACAGAAAATATAATAACTACAAAAGGCAAGCTTTTATTACCAGAGACCACAGTTCCAAATGAAACTACATATTATTTTGTGGTTCATGATTAAATGTGATGCTATGAGCAATTGCTTTTAGTGTATGAGGTGCTAGCCCTCATCTTCAACATGCCTTAGCAGTTTTTTCAAAAAGTACTAAGAAATGACAATGAATAGTAATTCTAACTTTCTCCTAGTATCCACTAGATCCATAATATCCAATGATAAATATTGGGAGTGCTGTGAATAGGCTTTTACAAGGCACAAAAAAGACATCCCTCTGCAGAGTCCCTCTCCATCACTAGCTCCCACTGTTTACATAGACTTTATCCCAGTGACTCTAAGTACAATGACTATAACCATGCTGTAGATATTACAGAGAACAAAATGTTTCAGTACATGCTAACAACATGCCAGTGGAGATATAAATTAGATGGAAAGCACTTACATTAAAATGAGCAATGCCTTCAAACCTACATTTGCTTCAGTGTTATTTAAGAGGAGACAGGAAAAATACGTAGCACAAAATCACCATGTCAATTTAAATGGAATATATTTTTCTAATACTTATCTTTGGGCTTTCAGCATCAGTGGGTTATCCTGGCGTCAGGCTCACTTCATGACCAGTTTGCTTTACTTTTACTATGAATACTACCAATGATAACTGCTTCTTCAGTCTGTACTAGGAAAGTAATCCATATGTTAGAAAGTCCATTGTTTTAATTAGGATATTATAAAACATACATCATGTTAAACTAAAAAAAATGATAGAAAGTGCAGTTGGCATAGGTATTAAAAACATTCCCACTCCATTTTATGATAATTGAAGACATTCATTCATCCCAATTTACAAATAACACACTGGTCCAATCAGTGAAACCCTAGAGCACCTCCCCTAGGGACTTGTCTGGCTTCATCATTGGTGTTGAGAGTCAGGTTTTATCCCGCCACTCCCCACCCCTGTACCCACACGCTCTCATCTCCAATTACTGTCACATTTTCCTTGCCTCACCCCAAATTTGGTGTTCAAAAGGGAAGTCCTGATATTTTTGCACCTTGATATCTATTATATTATACTTACTAAAAGTCCATACTTTTGCACCTTGATATCTATTATATTATACTTACTAAAAAACATCTCTTTCAAAATATCTCTAAAAAATATATTAATATGCCGGGGGGGGTTGGTGGGGCATGCCTTTAATCCTAGCACTGGGAGGCAGAGGCAGGTGGATCTTTGTGAGTTCGAGGCCAGCCTGGTCTCCAAAGTGAGTGCCAGGTTAGGCTCCAAAGCTACACAGAGAAACCCTGTCTCTAAAAAACAAAAATAAAAGCAAAAATATCTTAATATATTCTCACCCCAATCATTTTCTCTGTAAGTTTTACCAACACTTAAAAATAATGATGTTTTTGCTAAAAACTGAAATTATAGAGTCAACCTCGATTCCTCGTGCTTTTATCTAGTATATGCTTTCTAGTTAAACTAAGGATGCCAAAATCTAAAATGTATCTTAGATCTACTAAATTCTCTTCAATTCTTCTGACAATATCCCAAATCAACTTTATCTCCTCCATACCTTACTACACTAGGCTCCAAACTGTCTGACTGCTTTTATACTGGTATCTACTTATTCTGCTATAAAACAGTGTATTTCTGAGACAAGCATATTGGGCTGGCATGACTTCTCCTTTCAAAGGTCTGGAACCTCATGTCTCTAATCCTATTACGTGGTAGGGTAAGAGGAGAATCTCAAGTTAAAGGCCATGGTAGACCATAGAGTGAGTTTAAATTCATCCTGGAAAACTGGGTGTGGTCTTGTTTCAAAATACAAACAAAAAGAGGGCTGAGGACAACCCTCAATAGTAGAGTGCTTGCATTGTGTGTGTGTGTGTGTGTGTTTGTGTGGCCACAGGTTCAATCCTCACCACCCCAAAGGCAAATTCACAGTAATTTTAGAGGAACTGGTTATCTGAGAGATGTTTCTATCTTCAAAATGATTCAAAGTAGAAAGACAACATTTAAAAAGGCAGCTTTGGGTAAAAAGGAACAGAGAGATGGGGCAGTGAGCAATGACTGTGAGAACTGTCTTGAGAACATAAGTGAAGATAAAATTATTGATAATGCAAATCAAATTCAGTATCAAAGACATAGGTTTGCTGACTAGTGGAGAATTACCTTTTAGTCTAAATGCATTAAAAGTATGTTTGGGTAAGAATTATCAAGGATAACCTGAACTAATGACAAGAACACAGATCAGAGTATATTTAAGTACAATAGTTGTCACTTTGGAATATTACTGAATATATTGCACATAGGAATTATGTTTAGTAGATCAGGTCCTAAAGCTTAAAATGTTCTTTACTATAAATTTTGAATTTAGTTACCAAGAGTCCATAGGAAGACAATAGCTTTTAATAGATTGGATAGTTTTTAAGCTGCTGTGTAGCGTAAGGGCCTGAAGTCTATTTTTTTCTCCATGTTGCATGACTTTGTATAAAGTACCAATGAATTGCAAGAATAATTCTGACATAAAATGTATTAACAATAGTTGAAGTGTGCTAGACTAGAGTTGTTTTTGATGATGTTCTAAATCTTTCTCTTGACACAAGAGTAGAATACACTGGTTGCAGTTAGCAAAGAAAGAACTATTAAAATGTGGAACAAAACAAAACAGAAAACCATTACCTCAATTAAAATGGGAATCAGATTCTGAGCCTGTCCATCCAAGGGTATATGGCTGTTGGAAACAGTCTTAAGAGAAGGAGGCTGAGGTTGATATGTCACTTAAAATCAATTAAATGCTGTCCTGAAGAGAGCTGGATTTAATATCGGGTAGAGTGGGGAGACTGATGAACAAATGGATTTCTGATTTTTCTCCAATTTTCCTTGGCGATAATAGCATCTGCAGTCACCGAATTTGAGTTCTGAGAGTATTAGTTGCCAAGATGAAGTCTCTTCTGTGAGAGCTAATACATAAGCCAGAGAAACTTGTGCACTGAAACTCATGTAAGCAGAGCACCTGCATAAGACGCTGTTTGCTAAGATGATATTTCAAAGCCCTCTCCACTGTCAGAAAGAAAGAGTATAGAGACCTCAGACACATATGCATTCCCCAGCAGTTAATCTCCATTTCAGGATGCAAAATGACACATGCCTCAGTATTCACTACATTTGCTAATGTCATAGGCAGTCTCCCAGGAATAAAACCATAGAATGCAATGATTTTCTAACTGTCTTCCAAAGAGCTACCGGATTCCATTCCTGCCTGTACCTCAACAGTCTAAACATTCCACTCCAGAACCACCATCACTATGATGATAAAATACAATCTCAGGTTATGATCTGAGTTTATAATCAGAGGATTATAAAACACCCCACTCAAAGCTTTTCATGCAAGGAAGTATCAGAATCATATTGAAACCATTTCCCAAGAGGATCGATTTCTTCCATTCTTTGCCTTGACTTTCATTAACTTCTTACATGAAAAACCTACCTCAGCAATGCCATTCTGTAGCAATCACAGACGTTTTGACTGCTAGCAACGTTCATTTTCTTTATTTTTCTATAACATTTATAATGCAGAAAATCTAATATAGGGGAGAAATGTTTAAAGGCACCATCCCATCATTTCTTTGAATCACAAATGATTATTTCAATAAAGACTAATGTAATGTTATTGCTTGATTGTACACAGGAAATAAAGTCTCTAGTGTAATACATAAGGTTATGTTTAAATTAAATAAATTACCAAATACTTGTTTTTCATTATAGTTATAAGAATTCAATCTAAAATACAAGCTGGATTATTGTTGGGAAAAAAAGAACTTCGAAAACTTTTAATTTTTCTATGTTTTTTTTTTTTGTATTTTGAACCCTGATTACCTTTTAATTTATTTAAAATCTCTGTATTTCAAAATTACTTCAATTTGAAGTAATAAAAACTAAAACATTAAATGACTAAAAGAATGACAATTCTCTCTGTAATTTAACTCAGAGTTAAAAGTATAACCGAGGTTCAGGAGTAAGCAATGCAGACATTCAGCTACTGTTGTCCTCAGCTGTGTTTCACATCAGAACACTCCCAATTCCTGTATTGTGTTGATTTTAGAAGAATTGGTCTATACAAGGACAGGGCTGCTGATAGCTTCAGGCTTACAAACAATAACTCCAGCAATCAGGACAGATGGTGAATGACTCTTGCCCATTAGACCAGCAATAATCTCTTGAGGATCCATCTAATCTGGGTCACTAGGCTGACCAATGCTGTGGCTGAAACAAAAGGCTTATAGGTTCGTTCTGAAGAAACAAGATCATCTTCTTCCTACTGTGTGGGTAGAGTGATGTCCAGGGTGATTGATAAAGTAAAATTCTGAGGCTTCTGCCAGAAGTGAAAACATGAGATGCACAGATACCAGGTCAAGCATCACTGGCCAGTACTGGTGATTGAAAGGTGGAGATGAAAAGGACAAAGATGACGTTATCTTAGCTCACTCACGCTGCTTTGTCAAAATGCCAGAGATGGTGCTTATAAATGAGAGGAATTATGTCTCTGGCAGGTCTAGCAGGCAGAAGATTCCAGATTAAGGTGATAGCAGACTCCATGTCTGAAGCAACAGTCCTCTACTTCTCAGATGGAGCCTCGGGCTGAGGGAAGGGATGACACCAACAACTCTCCAGAGCTTTCTTTACAGGCTGTTAATCCCACCCAGCATGTGAATACCTGGGCAGTTATTCACTTCCCCCAAAGGCAAGCTTCATGATAATGATATAGGTGGGTTGAGGGTCAATATGAAACGTGCATTGCCCAGTCACACAGCAAAGAAACAACAATTTACTCAGTAATCTAAGTAATCCTTTAGCTTTATGGTAAGGTGAAAAACTTTCTTTTTCTGATGGTCCGTGTGAGATTGAAGATGGTGAAGGAGCTTCATATCAGATGTGAACTATGGGGCAACACCCTGGGAAGATTTACTTCTGCTGCATGTTAGAGGTGACACATCAGAGCAGTTATCAAGGAGCATGTCATCTCAGAATCCATCATTGCAATCTTTTGGCTAAAAGGAATGTGTGTTAATATGAAGATATGTTTCTTTTTCATGTCACAGATGAAGAACATGTCTAGCCAATAACTCTCTCTAGAAATTATTTTAAGCCTTAATTTAAGAATAAATCTGGTATTAGCTAACTAAAACTTATGACACAATCATTAAAATAATACTTAAATCTCCTTTAGATATGCCATGGAAAAAATGTCGGTTGATTATTCTGTCATAAAAAATGAAATATATGGTATAGCATAGATGGATTTTTTGAAAACACATCAAAGCTAGCCCTCAAATCTCTAGTCTTGACTTTTCATTTAGAGAAATACCCAAAACAAGAATATATGTAGTGAAAGAACATACATTTGTAGTTCCGAGACTAAAGCTTGAAAGAATCTGTTGTGAGGTAGCTAACATGTCTTCCGATTCCTTCTACAGTATTAACGATATTCTAAAGGGCGTTATGTTAAAGATAATGGAAGTTTGAGGCTATCCTAAAAAGTGAACAACTTACTTTAAATACATAAGTGTTTATTATGTGTTATTTCTAACTATCGTCATAGATGTCATGAACTTAAAGGTCTTTGGAAATATATATAAAACAACTGTAGTATATCAAATTGTCTTACATTATGGTGGTTTTTCTCTTCAGGATGATACAGAAAATTTGAAGGTTTAACAACTCTCATTTTACACACATATGGTAGTTTCAATGTAATTAGCCCCCTTAAGCTCAAAGGGAATGATATGATTCAGAGCTGTGAGTTTGTTGGAGTAGGTATGGCCTTGTTGGAGGACAAGGGGTAGGTTTTGAGGTATCCTCTTTTCTTTTTTAATTTTTTTATTTGAATTAGAAAGATTATTTTACATGTCAATCCCAGTTCCCTCTCCGTCCACTTTGCCGCTGCCCCACCACCAACAACAACTAACATGTACTTATCCCATACCCTTTCTGCTCCCCAGGGAGGGTGAGGCCTTCTGTAGGAGGTCTTCAGAGTCTGTCATGTCCTTTGGGATAGGGCCTAGGCCCAACCCCTTGTGTCTAGGCTCAGTGAGTACCCCTCTATGTGGAATGGGCTCCCAAAGTCCATTCCTATGCTAGGGATGAGTATTGATCCACTACAAGGAGCCCCATAGTTTTCCGAGGTCTCCTCACTGACACCCATATTCCTGGGGTCTGCATCAGTTCCATGCTGGTTTCCCAGCTATCAGTCTGGGGACCAAGAGCTCCCCATTGTTCAGGTCAGCTGTATTCTATGCTCAAGGCAATGCCCAGTATCTGAGTCGGCTTCTTGTTGCCTCCTGATCAAAATGTAGCCCACACCATACCTGCTGTATCCTTCGGTGCTTCTTGCCATGAGGCCAAGGGACTGAACCTCTGAAGTGTAACCCCACCACCTCCATTAAATGTTGTCCTTTACAAGAGTTGCCAGTTTCACAGCAATAGAAACCCTAAGAAGACAGGTTTGGTTAACAGGAATATAAGGCAAATCCTAAGCACTCATGCAATGACATCTGATACCACTGGAAGGCTCTTGGGCAGTTTCCCAGGTTACCTGTTCAAGGTTTGAATGTTTTCATGAATAAGATAAAGAATAAGAAACAGACAGTTTAGTGATATACTACAATAACTAAAGTGATGATGCAATTATGTTGTCATGACAAGACATTTAATATAACAAGCACAAACAAATATGAATGAATAATTTAAGCTAGCATGTAGGGATATAATAGTAAATAAGACAATAATGGTAAAATCAAGCCAGACAATAAGGAAATATTTCCATGCAAGAAATTTACAGAATCTTGGCATATCCCTTGGGAAAATTATGTAAATTTATTGTAAACACAAAAGAATGTGACATGCATCAATAGGATACGCACTCATAATTGATCTAAGTGTTATATATCCACAGAGTTGAAACAATATAGTGCATATAATCTTCAAATGATCTAATATCTGAAAATAACTACCTTAGATGTTTGTGCTGGACAGTTTTATATCAACTTGACACAAACTAAAGTCATTTGAGAGGAGGGAAATTCAGCTGAGAAAACTCCTTTGTAAATCATGCTGTAGGCAAGGCTGTAGGGCATTTTTTTAAACTGGTGATTGATAGGGGAGGGCTCAACCCATTGTGGGTGGTGCTGTCTCTGGGCTTGTGGCCTCAGAGTCTATAAGACATCAAGCTGAGAAACCTGTGATGAGCAAGCCAGTAAGCAGTACCCCTCCATGGCCAAGCAGCAGCTCCTGCCTCCAGTTTTCGTGCCCTGTTTGAGTTCCTGTCCCAACTTCCTTCTGTGATGAATAGTGAAATGGAAATGAACTACAAACCCTTTTCTCACCTGCTTATTTTCATCATAGTGTTTCATTACAACAATAGATATAGTACCTGAGACAATGTTCATATAAAATAATTGTAGACAATTGTTCAGGGTTATAATATTAAAACACAAACTCCAGCCTGGTCTCCAGAGTGAGTGCCAGGATAGGCTCCAAAGCTACACAGAGAAACCCTATCTTGAAAAACAAAAAAACAAAAAACAAAAAACAAACAAACAAACAAAACAAAACAAAACCACAAACTCAAAGAGATACTGATATATATAGCAGAGAACAAGATTCTGTCTCAAACAAGACAGAAAGTAAGGATGGACAATGAAGATTGTCTTCTGACTTTTATGACATACAGATATGTCTAAGTCTTTTTCATTAAGATACACTATATCTACCACATTACAAGCCTTTCACAAAGGAATGGTGTAAGAGTTAAGAAACTATGCACATTACTTAAATAGGCTATATTATTTCATGCAAAATTGCATGTGTTAGTATTATAAAATGCCCTCTTTCAAATATTCTCTCTTCATCCAATTTTAAGCTCTGCCCTTAGAAGTCACTCTGATTTCTGAGAGCCTATGATTTTTTGTTTTTGAAATTAATGATCTAAATTAGAGTTGCATTATAGAAACTGATTTTATTTAAAACCATTGCACTCAAACATTCATGACTATGTATTCCTTCTGAAAATGGAAAACATTTTAAAGTGAATTTAAAGGAGATCTTATTAAGTTAGAGTTTCCTCTAATATGGATGTACAATCAACATTGCCTGCTTTCAAAAGAGGTCATAGGTCAGACCTCGCTCTGAGCAGATCGAGGAATATTATTCTGAGTGAGCTATCAGAAGGAATATAACATTTTTCATCCAATAAGTGCTTCTAAATGAGAGGGGAGTTCTTTTAAAAACTGGTGTCAGCAGCAATCTTAGCTTCATGTATAACTGAAAACACCAGTTACCAACAGTGTCCAGTCAACGACAGTAAGTAGGAAAATGGACCATAAAAAATATAAGAAAACAGCTGCAAGGGAAAAAGGCAATGTTTAATCGAGGAATGGGGGAAATAAGGGAAAGATACATGAGTAAGGATTGGGATAAACTGAGATCAACAGAGAAAGGACCCTATAAAGAATACAAAGGGCATCATCTCACTGGGACTTGGTTAGAGTTGTAAGCCAGGACTATTAATCAACACAGGAAAATTACCCCACTACTCATGTAAGATGCTCCTGACAGTTGGCCAAGGTAATTGTCCCATAATATTTTGGACAAAAAGATAAATATTTGGGCCACTGTACTGAATCAGACAGCATTCAGCTTACATATACAGAACTTAATTTAGCCATACACTGTGGAAGAAATAGTAAAACTAAACTATGAATACAGTTTGTAAATTGTGGAAAATATACCTCATGGGTGTATAATTTGTATCTAGGAAATCTAATAAATGAAATACCTATTATTTGAACAATTGAATGAGTATAGGTGAGAAAATGTAGCTGATGATTGGAGTACTTACCAGTAAATATAAGTATGTAAAGAGTAGGGGATTGTTACTAAGAACAGAAAGCCTAGCAAAAATTCCAATTCTTAAACAACTCCTTTATTGTAATAGATGTTTTTGATTGACTTTATGCAAATAATCTATTTAGTCTAAGATGCACTTAAGATCTCCCTTATGGAATTAAAATTTTTGAATTATTCATTTGTTTCTTCATTTTCATGGATTTGTATCAGTAATGGCTATTCTTGGTTGTCAATTTGGCTAACTGTGGAATTAACTAAATCTCAAATATCAGGGTACACCTGTGAGGGATTTTTTTTCCTTAATTAAGTCACTCAAAGTGGGAAGACCCACTTTCAATTTGGAGCTATCAAAGTGGTAAAATCCACCTTTAATTCAGATCTTTGAGGTGGGAAGATCCACCTTGAGTCTGGGTCACACTTTCTGTCAGCAGCCTGTACAAAGGACAGGAAGAAGGAAGCTTGCTGTCTTTATATACTCCTGCTCTAACTAACAAGTCCATTTCTTCAGTGGCATTAGAGCCTACTTCTTCCAGATTCTAGTGTCTACTGAGACCTCCAGCATTGTTCTTAGACCTTCCATTGTTAGTCAGCCGTTGTTGGACTAGTTGGACCACAGTCTATAAGCCAATACAATAAATCACACACAGACACACACACACACACACACACACACACACAACCACGTTGTGGCCTGGCATGTCTCAGCCCCAAGCCACGGTAGCCATGAGGTTCGGCCTGAGTGGGGGAGAGTGGACTTGGAAACTCCTAGCAACCAACGTTGATAAAGACCAAACATAGGAGTCTTGTCATCTTTAGAGAGCTCTCAGT
This sequence comes from Cricetulus griseus, assembly GCF_003668045.3. Lineage (NCBI taxonomy): Eukaryota > Metazoa > Chordata > Mammalia > Rodentia > Cricetidae > Cricetulus > Cricetulus griseus. The sequence continues at coordinate 266,071,245 of NW_023276807.1, read as the reverse complement.
TACATGATGCAAAACTAGAGTCTCTTCTTTATTCAGCATCTTCATGTCTGTTTTCTAACCATGCTTCCAAGTCCAGGAGGCCATTTCTGTCTCCTTCAGTTGACTCCTCTCTGCTTAATCGCTCCTCTTTCTTTTTTAGTTACTTACACACCTCGCCCTCCGCCCAGGTGCAGGCCTATTCAAATGCTTAGGCGCATAGAGATGCAAACTAGGAGGCATTATACACTGAGGCCATGGTATTCAACAGCAGACTTGCTTGCATTAGCAATACAATTGTAGGCCCCAGTTTCTGGGTGCTCCTGTTTACTGAAACCAGAGGCTGGACCTTAAGACATTCCATAATGGAACTTTTTGGTTCCCAACACACACATTCCCTATACATAAATATACATGGGATTTATTTATGTATATATTTATATTTTATATATATGATAATAATATATATATATATATATATATATATATCATACACACACACACACCCACACACACACTCCTATATATAAACATACGTGGGATTTATTAATGAATATATTTATATTGTATATAGGGAATATATACATTGAAGCACACACACACACACACACACTTCATTCTATTAGATCAGTTCTGTTCCTCTAGAAAGCCTTGACTATTGCATGCGATGAATCAGTATCCTCAGCCTTAACAAGTTGACCCTCATCTGCCCCCACACCCCAGTTTACCCCGCCTTCCATGTATCTCTTAGGATCACCAATGCCATTCACAATCAATGTGTTAAGAACAAATGCTGGTGAGTACTCAACAATGGAAACAGCGGATGGGAATCTGTGTTTGTCTCCCGACCCCACAGCTCAGAAAACCTTGTGGACAGGTGGACAGAGTGACGGTAGGACCCAGGGCATGGATAAATTTGTTTTAAAATGCTGTCTTCCCAACATTACATGGATATTGCAATACAAACTCAGAGCAGCTATGGTTATCTACACAAAACCAGGACATTGCAGCTAGGATTCCAGCACTGATGACAGATGGGTCCCTGTGGACTCACTGCAGCTGAAGAGCAGTTGATGGCTACTGAGGGAGGAAGCATCACTTTCCTTAGGGTTGCAGCCACTGATGAATTGCCCATGTCCTGGTGATTGACCTTACTATCGGGCCTATACAGGCAGGGTTACCGGCCTTAGTGGATTTTATTTTAACAGAAGAAAAGAAGTGGGAGGAGGAAGAACAAAAACAGAAACAGAGAAAAAAGAAAGGCCATGAATTTGGGAGTGAGAAGAATATTTGATAAGTAAGAAGAGTTGCAGAATTACAGTGAGGAAAGGATGTGATCACTGTACATACCTATGAAAGTATCAAAGACCAAGTTTAATGAAAAATACAGAATAGATTTTCTGCCACCTTCCACACTATTGAAAGCTCCATTCGTTAAACAGATGTTTGATGATAGGTCTCAATACATTAATGCTTTAAATGAATAAAGTATGGAAATGCTGAGAACCATAGAAAAGTCAGAATGCCTGTTTAATCACTACAAACTTTGCTTTCCATAGTGTGATCTGATGCTTGGTGATACCAATGATTTTCATTTACCCCTGCATCCCAATTCATAATTAACTGTCATGCTATAGGCAGGTTCAGCAATGAGGGTTGCTTTCTGATGTGGAGCCAGGGGCACTGTTTTCCCATTCCCTCATATGATATGATGACCAAGCATGAAAATATTTTGTAGCCAGAGTGGCAATAAAGCAATAATCTAGAGACAGGCAGTCCAAAAGATTGCATGTCAGCGACAAAGAGTGGCTGACATTTAGATGTGATAGCGATACTCAATTTAGTTCAAGCAATTTTTAAAAGAGCACCATTGAGACAGCTGAAGAAGTTCCTCAGGTCGGGTTGAAGAGTGTCCTGAAGACTGCTTCAATCCTCTTGCTTGAATGGTTAACAATGTATAGAACTTTAGATAACAGCTTCATAATGCCGTTTGCTTATGTTAGAAGTGGGTATGTGCTGCATACTCCCAACAGTTTAACAGCCGCAAAACAAACTGACTTGATTAAATAGTAATACATTTAAACTTAGTAAAGCACTGATTCTGAACTCCAATCTATGATTAGCTCATTAATTTAAAACTTATGGAGCAATCTATGCTGCAGGGTGCTTTCTTTGGAAAAATATTTAAAGGTGATAAAGACATTTTGTTGATTTATTTTGTGGTCAGAAAGACTACTAGCGTATGATTGGCATGGCTGTGAACACTGGTAGATAGTAACACACATTGTAGACACATGGAAAATATTGCCAAATCTGCCTACTGCAATCTGACACTCATGACATCCCTTCCCTGAACTCAGATATGAAGGATATAAAAGTTGCTATGATATTTATGAAAATGAGGCAACAAAACTGCTTTTTTCAATATGACTGGGCACCTGTGTGTGATATTGTGTATAGAAAAGTAACTTTAATTGTATTGATTACTTATTACTTATCTTCCACATTGATCTCATACACTGTTTCATACTGCCTGTGTTTTTGTTGCATTTGTCAGTACGGACATGCCAATAATTCTGATAAAACACCACAGCCTTGGTGATGCAAATCCTCATTGTTCTATAATTAACTAAGAAGAAATTAGCAAAGGAGAGTCAGTGCCAACGGCTACATCAGATTTTATCAAAATGGTTTTTGGCACAAGGGTTCTGTGGAATTTCAGTTATTCCTTTGGGAACAAAGTCGATGCTGAAAATCTACCCTGAAATTTTCATCTTTGTATCCTGTAATGTTGTTCTAGGTTTTCTCAAGCTGGCACACACTAGAAAAATATGCACACCTAGGTATATTTATTTCTACTTAGATGGAAGGACAATGCTAGTTGAATTTGAGCCATTTTTACCACCTAATGGGAGAATTAAATTTATCTAAAGGGGTTTTCTGGGGTTACCATTAAGGATCTCAGCATCTATTAGTGGACTCACAGGTGTTCTCTGAACAATTAAGACTAATTAGCATCATTTTGACTAGATTAAACAAGGGACTCTGGAGGTAATACTTAATGGCCATATAGATAGTTATTTCACCACTGGAAATTTCTTTGTTGGCAAAGAATAAAATAAACTATGGAAGATCTTGGGAAAAGAAAAGTTTAATGTATGATGGTGAGCAAGAGTTAATTTGTTTTAAGGAAGACAGTTCAGCATGTGAAATTGCCCATATTCTTATTATAACTACATTCTTATCTACAATACACTGAGTGACAACTAAGTCTTTCATAAAGTTTACTTCATCCTCTTAGAAAAATCTTGCAGTTGTGACATCTTTACTGATCTGAAATCAGAAAACACAAGGGCTTTCCCTCTCTTTTCCTTCCTTCCTCCCTCCCTCCCTCCCTCCCTCCCTCCCTCCCTCCCTCCCCCTCCCTCCCTCCCTCCCTCCATCCCTCCCTTCCTCCCTCCATTCATCCAACCATCATTCCATCTCTTCAGTTCTTTCCTCCACTCTCTTTCCTCTCTCGTCTTTCATTCCACTCTCCCTCCCTCTCTGTCTTCCTCCCTCCCTCCCTTTCTTCCTTCCTTCCTCCCTGACTTACTTCCTTCTTCTCTTCCTTCCCCAGTCTCTCTCTGTAACCTTGGCTAATCTGAAACTCAGGATCTTCTTCTGTCTGCTTTCCAGGTGCCAGGCATTGCTGGCATTGCAAGCTTATTACTAGGATTCTTAAAACCACACAGATAATTATGCAAAATATCTCTTCTAAGTATGTCAGTCTGGTGTTCATATATTCAAAATTCTAAGTCTTGGAAAAAATCAACGCATTGCTAAATTACACACAGAAAGCTATATACTGTGAGCCTGTAGGAGACAGGTGCCACCATTGAACTATAGATAAACAATGAGCCACACCTCCACAAAGGACTTCAGATAGGCTGTAATGATGTCCTCACAGTGCTGAGCTGCCACAGTAAATTTCAGTTATTTTTCTTTCTTGCGATCTCAAATTAAAGCCATTTACTTTATTCACAACATAAGGATATAAACTATAAATACAAAGGACAAATCTAAAATAGAGAATTTCTGTAAAGAACTGATAAATTTGTTTAATTTTTAAATTTTAAAAGAAAAAACATATTGGTATGGTTTTATGACAAAAGAAATATTAAATATATTACCATGTTTCATCAGTGTATTATTCTAATTTAAAAGCGTGTTATAAATATGATTCATAGAGTTTATTTGAAGACCCTACAATCAATGTCTTGTGATCACTTAGAAAGCACTCATTAGTGATGCCTCTGGAACCTCATTTCCCACTCCTGGCTCCAAAAGGAGAATTTTCAGATGAATTCAGTGTGTTTCCAGAGATTTGCCACCCTATCTATCTCCACAAATACACCCAAGTACCACTAGTTGAATTAGGGGTCTCACATACTGTGACGTCTTTTCTGCTGTACTAAGAATATGGCTGTCTTCAAATTACATTCCCAATGCCCCTCTCCTCTCAGAACCTGGTGCAGACATGGTAGCTGTTTTGCTGCTGCTCCCACAAAATACCAAGAGCAAAGTAAGGAATGCAGATCTTGGGTTGGTCTATGTCTCTCTCTCTCTCTCTCTCTCTCTCTCTCTCTCTCTCTCTCTCTCTCTCTCTCCCCGTGTGTGTGTGTGTGTGTGTGTGTGTGTGTGTGTGTATTCATGAGAGTGCACATATGCATGGTTGTCTGGGGACAATGTATGGAAGTTGGTTCTCTCCTTTAAACAAGTGTCTCAGAGATCAAACTCAGCAAACTCAGGTGTTTAGGTTTGTTGACAATCATTCCTACCTGTGGATCTATTTTGCCATCCTATAGCAGTTTTGACAAATCAGTTTTACAGTTTATAGTTGTCAAGAGTATGTAAATATTGGATATGACAGTTCCATGTGGTATGTTATATTCATTTTTCTCTCTTTTGAAAATTACTCGACTATTTTCTGAATTTTCTTTCCCAAACATAGATATTCACAAGGCTCTTCTGTAAGATGCAGATCACCACAATAAATTATCTATAGCACCATCTTTTACTAAATACTTAATGTATTTCCCAAAAGTGTTGTCAGTTTCCTATAAATAATCTTCACAACAATCATTCTTCGCCCCTCCCAACGTTAGATACAGGGTGATACCGATCCACACTGTAACACCCTGGGAGCCTGTCCCACAGTTGAGGGGATCTGCTGTTGTCATTGTCCAGTGATAAATTCCCTCCACCCAGGGGGGCCGGGGCTGGGGGAGGGCTTCTCCTTTCTGCTTTAGTCACTTATTTTTTATTATGTGTACAGTGTTCTGCCTGCATTTCTGCTTACAGGCCAGAAGAGGGCACCAGATCTCATTGCAGATGGTTGTGAGCCACCATGTGGTTGCTGGGAATTGAACTCAGGACCTCTGTATGAGCACTGGAGAGCCATCTCTCCAGCTTTTGGTCACTTATTTTACTGATACTCACCCTCCAAAGAGTTTCTAGGAAGTGGTACGCGAAGATATTTGTAACATGAGTGTGTGCGTGTGTGTTTCTGGAACCAAACAGTATCAACTATGATATCCAACTGTCTTACCACTGCGCCGTGCCCCCATTTCAGTGAAAGATACTTTTACATCCAAAACACCTTCTTGGCCCAGAAGGGGGATCAGTTGGTAAAGACATTTGCTGCAAGGCCTGATGATCTCCGTTTGATCGCCAAAAAGAATGAAGGATAAAGCAGCATCCAGCAGGTTGTTCCCCAACCTTTCCACACCATGCGTGCGCCCTCTCAAGCGCAAACTTACGCAGTAAGTAAATAAAAGAGGTAAATGAATAAGCAACAAGTAGGTACAAAAGGAAACCTTAAATTTCAGGTCTGGGGACACAGCTAGGTCAGTCAAGGCACTTACTGCCATCCCTGCCGTCCTGAACTTGATCCTCAGCGCCCACATGGTGGACAAAAAAATAGATTCCTCCGAGTTTTCCTGACAGAGCCATGTATATACATAGGCATGTAAACACACATAGAAAAGTAAATGTAACCTTTGAAAATAATATTAATTTAGAGACTTTCCTTGTAAACCCCACATATTACTTGATAGGTAAATCAAGGGAATATTGATTGGCTTTGAAGTAAAGACCCAAGATTCATCTACAAGGGTCTTCAAGCTAAATTCTGCCAAGAAGATTTTATTGTCATTCTTTTGTAATTTTATTTCCTTGATACTGCTCATATTCTTAACTTTATTAACATTTTAAGACAACTGAATATATGTATCACTTCTTATAGATGTATGTGCTCAAGTCTCCTTTACTTTTATGTTACTATTTTTATTTATTACTTTATAGTAAATAAGACTTTTTTCTTTTAAATTATATTTGTTTTATATGACTCTTGAGACAGAGCCTCTATATGTAGCTGGGGTTGGACTTGAATGCACCATCCTTTTGTTTCCACCTCTTCAGTAGCTGGAATAGAGGGCCAAGAGACTGGGAATTATATTTTATTCATGTACTGATATTATGTGATCCTTTGAAAGCCTCTGCCTTGGGTTTTTATTGCTGTGAAGAGTCACGATGACCACAGAAAGTCTTGTAAAGAAAACATTTAATTGGGGTGACTCACTTACAGTTTCAGAGGTTCAGCCCATTATTATAAGGACAGGAGCATGATGGATGGCCTGTAGAAAGATTTGATGCTAGAGCTGAGGGTGCTACATCTTGCAGGCAACAGGAAGTTAACTGATGGTCATACTGAGGGAAGCTTGAGCAAAAGAGAGCTCAAAACCACCCCCAGAGTGACACACTTCTTCCAACAAGGCCACACCTCCTAATAGTGCCACTATATTTTGGGGCCATTTTCTTTCAAACCACCGCAGATTCTCATGTAAACATATTACCTCTCATATTATTCTCATTTGGGGCATTTTCTTCTGGTCTCCCATTGTATTAGTTGTTTTAAATACATACTTACCCATTTTGATTTTTATTTTTTACCTTGAATGCTTTCCTTAATCAGCAGAGTAATTGACTCTGAACAGCCCTAACTACAAAGAATATGGACACAGATAATACACTTCACTGAGTGAGACAGAGCTGTCTTTGCATATCAGCCTGTAGGTAGCCGCTCCTCTGAACCATATAGAGGCTCTGTAAAATACTGGCAGGTTTGGTGAAGAAGTGCTATTTGTTCTGTGACAACTGATACAGGTGGCTGGAAAGCAAGACAAAAAAGGATCTGGAAGACAATGTTCACTTTAGAGAAATTTATTGGCTGCACACAAAGGGTGGACTCACTTTTCCCCACCAATTCACCTGGGATTGCATACCCAGAGTTTTTAATTTTTCTATATGAAAGCCATATGTCTGTTTTCTTGTTTGTGTGTGTGTGTTTGTTTAAGCTGCACAGAATGAAAAGGAAACAACTATGTTGTCTGAAAACTTAAGGAGAACATCAAGTTCTTAACAACTCCATGAAGTGACATTCAACACTTTCCATCACTGATAGACTTCTGAGGTCATAAGCCCAAGTTGAGGGGCTTTCAGGGCTCAGTGGTTAAATGTACTTCCTCTCCACACTCTGACATCACTTAGTCTTTCACATATGCTATACACTCATGCCACTGTTTTTCAGTCTGTCTCCTGGTAACAATTTGCTATCATCACTGTCAGCATTTTTAAGAGGAAGAAGAGAAATGAATGTGTTATAATTAGGAAAGGGTAATATAATATTTAAATGCTTCATCTTTACTTAATTTGGTAAATAACTATATAGATAAGGAAGAATCCCCCAAAGAATCAAAATGAAAATGTGTAGCATGAATAATAAAAACTCAGAAACAGATTTTGGGGTTCACACTTCAAGTTGAAGATCAGAGAAGCAAAGTATTCAAGTCAATAGATCTTTCCTCTAACAAACTGAAATGGCAATCCTGTCTTCAGTAATCCTCAGAAACAATGCTATCTCCATAAATCCTCAGAGACAAAAGCTCTGAGTTCCTATCTCGCCCTATCTTATATTCCTTTCTCCACTCAGTCATATCATCCTTGTCTCCATCTCTCCCTAGGGCTGGTATTAAAGGCATGTGATCCCAAGGCTAGTATGAAAGGTGTGAGATCTGTTACCCTTCACTCTTGTGTTAGTCAGGGTGGCCTTGAACTCAGAGAGCTACATCATCCTGTCTCATCTATCCTGGTATTAAAGATGTGTGCCACCTCTGCCTGGCTCTATGGCATGGTAGTATGGCTACTGAGATTAAAGGTGTGCATCATCATTGCCTGACCTCTATGCCTAGTGGCTAGCTTTGTTTTCTATACTCTCAGGCAAGCTTTAATAATTAGCAAATAAATAATATATCACCACAGAAAATCTCCAGAATACTTTGGTGTTTTTTAATACAATCACTTGACAATTGCATTGTATCAAGGTTAAACAAAAATAGATTTAAAACACAATAGTATCTTTCAATCTTTATTTTTGAAAACCTATGTAGTAAATTCTTAACCTTTAGATGGGTTCTTATAGTTAATATTTAGAATCATAGAGCTAATTCATATTGACAGAAATAGAAAATACAAAACAAAACATGAAATTAAGACTTTGGGAAAGAGTTTACAAGGGCATTGGGGGAGAATTTATGATTGTCATTAGTTTATTTTCCTTAGAAATTGCTTTCCCAACTTAAGTGTAGTTCATATTTGGGTGTATGTACATATACATTCTTTCATATTTGAGAGATAATAACTCAGTTCTCTAGAGCAAGTTTAGTTTCTTTCATATGAATCCAAAAAGTTGGAAAATTTTCATGTATTTTATTTCAGGTCAATTAATCAAAGTTATTAGACTTCACTAATCACTTGCAGAACATCAAACTGTTTAATTTCCAACAAATACTATAGTTCATTTGAGAGCTGCCCTCAGATACTCTGAATTCTCAGTCTCCGGGTGAAGGCAGAGATCTGGTGGAAGCCCTAAAGTAGCATCTACCTCAGTAATGTTCTCTTACCAGTGCCGCATCATTATGTAGATGGGCATTCGTTAACGTCAAAGTCATAACTTACTCAGAGGCCAAGCAGCAAGAGAAGACAACAACAACAACAACAAAGCATTGCACACACAGCTTTAAAAAAATTGGTACAAGGTGACATATATATATATATATATATATATATATATCAGAACCATAATGTGAGATAGATTAATTAATGCCATGAATTAAATAAACTGAAATAGTCAAAGTCAGGATGCCCTAGAGCTCTTCCTAGTTCAATAATAGTCAGAAAGCCAAGGTTTCCTTGGGGAGCAGTGTCACCCAAGCCAATACTGAAATATTATTCACCAGGCAAAGGATGGTGTAGGTCTAGGACTCTATCACTACCAGTGGGAGGCAAAATTAAGAAAGCATGTCAGAGGTCCCAGACTCTGTTGTGGGTTAGTCAGTTTTTCCCATGATTTACAGATCTCAAAGTTCTACTCTTCTCAAGGATACAATTTATTAAAGAAAAAATGATAAAGGGAAAAGAGCATGTGTCAAAGACTGGAGGTGTTTCAAGTCCCTTCCAAGGACAGCCAGAGAGGATATTCTTAGTTCCCATCCATGGCATTCTACAGGTATGTGCAAAGGAATCCCACTTGAGCCTGTGGACACAATATTTCTGTTCACTCAGCACTACACAGCCGTGGGGAGATGCACACTCAGTTTCCAGTACCTGCTATTTGGTGCTCATCATGTACCACATTGTTGGCATCATGGCCTTGGCAAACGGCTCACACAGCACATTCCCTGTTAGTCCAGGTTTAATGGCACAAACTTGTCCTGCTGGAGAGAGCACTTCAGGCCAGCTGTGCTGGATGTCACTCACACAGACATGAAATACAGAGCACAATTTGTAAAATGTCACAAGCATGAAGACTAAAGTCTGTGCAGCATTGCATCTGACTGGTCTTCTGATTTTGACCACTACTTTGAAGAGCTGACAGTAGAAGTCTCTTCCTGTGCCTCAACAGAATTATCTAAAGGTTAGTTCTTCACTGTAGACTTTCCTAAGAAGCAAAGGGAGGGGCCTGACTGAGTGTTAGCAGCACAGTTCCTATTCCGATGGAATTGCATGGTTTATCTCTAATAATGCAGACATGTCTCTCCAAGAAATCAGACTTTTCTTCAAATGGCTACTTCTTATTTTTCATTTTTGTGCTGTTATGTTTCAAACAGAAGTTTTACCCTGTGGTTATAAAGAAGTTGATCAGAAGCGTAAAGTAAAATAATTTGATTAAAAAGAGATATTCTCATGTGTGCATGTCCTAGGTGCTACTCTTTCTCAATGTGCCATGATGCATGGACACTTGATAATTCCCTTCCATTCAAACCCTTAGAGGGAGAAGTCACCCATAAATGGTACACAACAGCATTATAAAGCAGTAAGGCTAACCGTCTTAGCCAGGGCTTCTGTGCTGTGATTAAAAAGCACCATGACCATAAGGCACTGGAGTAGGAAAGGGCTTATCTAGTTTATACTTCCATGTGATAATCCATCATCAAAGGAATTCCAGAACTCAAGGCAGGGACCTAGAGGCAGGGGCCATGGAAGAGTATTATTACTAGCTTGTTCCACTATGTAACAGACTTTCTCATTTTCCCAGGGCCACCTGCTCAGGGATGGCATCATCCGAAGTGGGCCAGGCCTTTCCACATCAATGGTCAATCCAGAAAATGTCCCACAGGCTTGTCCACAGGCCAGTCTGATGGACACCTCTGCTCAACTGAAGTTTCTCATCCTATGAGACTGTAGCTTATGTAAAGTTGACAAAACACCATCCCAACAACGGAAACTAAAATGATCTTTCTAAAATACTTTGCTGATAAAAAATGTTTTATTATTTGTCGCTATTTGGTTTTGGTCTTTCAAATTATAGTATATAATGAACAGCAAGTATGGTATCACAAAGCAAGGTTTTATTGGCTATTAAAAAGCTGCTTTCCCACATAATTATCTTTTCAGTTCAATTTTTATTACCACCATGGTCATGAATATGAAGTTTAGGATCCAAGGTTTATCAGAGAAAAGAAGAAACAGCCTCATTTGCATTACAACTTTTGATATCATACACTGGGAACTGAAAATGTCTACCTCCTATCATAACTGGAGGCCACAGAAACCAGTGTCCTTTGGAGAGAAAAGAAAAATGAAGGAAGAAACCATAACAAGTATATCCAAATCAAAATTATTTCCTCCCATAGTAAATTAAACTTATTATATTGATAACAGAACCTTGAAGCTTTAAGAGTAAGTCTCTACTAAGGCTAATGATAAAAAAAAACACAATTATGATATAAAGGCTGACTGTTGGTGCTAAATTAAATTTATGTTATCTTCAGGAGAGGGTGGGGATGAGTTTGGCTAAGCTCACTAGGGTGTAGTTAGCATGATGATTATTTCCATGTGTTGAACACCAGAGGACAGAACCTTTCAAGTTTACAAAGTACACTTTCACAAGATAGAATTGCTTTGAGGCCATATATAAACTCTCATTAGTGCTATTAATATTCACCTCAAAATTATAATTTTCAGCTTCAGTAATTATGTCATAATTCCAGGAAAACCTATCTTTTTATGAATAAAAATAAAAAACAGATGGATACAACATTATATGCAAGATGGTAGTTCTAAGGAACTCTACAAATAACATTCCATAAAAAAAATCAGTAAGTCTGAAACAGTTTTGGAGGAAGTATGAAAAGATTTCCTTTATCCAATGCTTGGCACATACTGACACCTGAAACGTAGTTCATAGGATTGATTTTGCTTGAGTGAAAATACACAGATTTTGCTATAAACATGCCACATGAATAATTAATAATAGTTTGACCTCTTAGATAGGAATAATATTATTTGCTATTCTTGAAATGTTATGATAATTGACACAGACATCAAACAAAATATTCTTAAATTGGAAAATACTCTCCAATTGAAATAAAACCACATAAGAAAATAAAATGGTTTCGAGAAACGTAAATAATAAAACAAAGAAAGGAACATGAAAACATTCCTGACACAGCTTAGGAATGTTGAAAGAAATGGGTGAAAAGGAAGGCAGAGATTCTTGGTGAATGTCTGAATCGGCTGATTTCCTTAGAACCCCTGAAATGTTTCTAACAGTTTCAAATTAGCATTTTTTTCTTTGACCAGCTGTTGTTTCTGCTTCACAGTGTGTTCTTCTCTCAATTTACTGTAATTAAACTACTTCTAATTATTTCTATCAGGTCTCAGTTCATGCACATCTCTATTTAATCAACAATTGCAAATGCATCAAATAAATAATGTAATCACTCAATTGCAAAAACAAACAAACAAACAAACAAAAAACCCAAGAAACATTTTTTCATTGTTTGCAGTTAGAGGTTTGCCATCACTGCTGGGTCTCACCTTCCTACACTAACCAGTGAGTTCAGGGATGACAGGAGTTCTGGCTTCCCATGTTGAGAGGGCTTTCTCCTCACTTGGTACCCACAGTGCTCGAGATTAGAGAATTGATTCAGATTCCTCAGAAAGGCAGCCACGTTTCCAGGACATAAGAAAGCCCCGCCTCACTGCACAGATTAGTCTTGGGAAAACAAAGGCAGGTAAAAGAGAACATAGCAGCTAAAGGTGAGGCGTCAACTCATTCATAGCCATCTCTCCACTATCCTGCTGTTCATAACTGCAGCTGTCTAACTGCTGTGTAAGCTTCGTGATAGATCATGCTGATAAGACAATAAAAAGTCTATTATAGTGTTCAGAGTGATCATTTAAATGTATATTGTAGCTTTTGTCTGGGAAGCTTAAGGAGCTAAATCTTATTAACAAGAACATAAGTGTTCTCAAGTGGTACTGGGGATGGGAAGGAGGCCTGCCAACTGGAGTCTAATGCTGAGATCCTACAAGGGAGAAATGTGTCATAACACCTATTAAAAAGGACTAGGGTAAATTACATGGATAACTTTGGCATGAACTACGGGAAAACAATTAGCACAAGAGGCTTAATTTGGGTACCAAATTAAGTGTGGGTAGTGTGGTTATAGTTTCAGGGATGATGCTTTTCTTGAGTTTTCTGCCACCTGGCTGTTGCAGTCAACAAAGTAGGTAGGGTCCTAGGGATGGTACGGATCCAAGAGACAGAAAGCTAGCTTGTGCCTGGTCAATTTCTTACTTCTATCTTTGTATTTCCCCTGAGTCTGCCATAGGAAATGCAATCACAAAGTATCAGTTCAATAATAATGCTACGAGTTCTGAAAGAAAGAGGTCTTGTTTTATTCATCTTCATAGTATAATGCCAGAAGTATGAGGGAAAGAAAATGGAGTTCTTCTAAATTCAATTCCAAAGTTAGAGGATGGGGGAAAGGAGAAACATGAGGAAAATTAACCAGTTCATAACTAAAACCAAGACTCCTGTGCCATGTTACTAATAACACACAGTGGCATCCTTGACATGACAGCAGGCAAGCCCCAAACAACAAGTGCTTCTCCTTCATGACTGTCTTCCTGTCCCCAAATGTGCACCTTATTGAACTCTTACCTCCCTAGCATCTAGCCAATATAGATTTCAATGTAAATACTATTCTCTTCAGTAAATTTTCTGTTTAGTTTTTGAGATTATAATATATTTACAATATTTCCTCCTTCCCTTTTCTTCCTGCAGACATGCACATGTCCCTTCTCCCACTATCCTTCAAATTCATGGCCTCTCTTTTGACTACATGTTATTGTTCTCAAATATATATATATATATATATATATATATATATATATATATATATGCACATATATTTCTCAATATAACCGGTACAGTTTGTATAATGTTACTTGTACATATGCTTTTAGGGATGACAGTTAGTTACTGGACCATCACTTGTGTTCTCTCCAATGGGATGGAGCATCCATGAGTTTTCCTCAGCTGCATATAATTCTGTGTGGAGAGTTGAGGCACTGTGGACTTATCCTTGTCTGCTTTTGGAATGTCCATTGGTGTTGTCCTTGTTCAGCCATGTTTGGGCAGACATGTTGGTAAAACTTTATGAGTAGGAGACATGACTTGACAGAAAACTCCCTGGTCCTTGACTCTTAGAATCTGTCTAGTCCCTCTTCTGAAATATTCCCTGAGCATTAGGTGAGAGTTAGTTTTGTACATGTTTTCTTAGCAAAATGCTTATTTATCTAGGCCCAGTGAGAATTTTCCCACATATTAGTCATCCCTGTTACTGGAAGTTGTGGGGAAATTATGTAACAACCACGGGTACATTTTCCTCTGTCTTCCACCCACTTGCCAATCATTTTAAATACTAAAGAAAAGCTGTGACTAGATTATTAAATACTAGATTATAGCTGCTCTTGTTGTAAAGCCAGGATCCAGTTTCAGAATTCATGTGTAGAATATTTGTGGCTCTGTGGAGGCTGGTAAGGTGAATGTCAATACTGGGTCCAGGAGAATGAATGGGACAAGATGGATGAGTGGGCAAGGGGGTAGGTGACATATCACATGTCATCAGCAGGGACTAATGAAGCTGAAGCACACGGTACAATCTGGAGCTCTCTATCTCTTGGTTCCTTCACACGCATACACACACACACACACACACACACACACACACACACACACACACACACTATACTGGATAACCAGACACTCAGCTTTAAAAAAGTTTGATACCATTTTATGGTATCTGGGAGAAGGAGATGCTGCCTATCCTTAGTCTGGAGTGTTTTTTCTGAGCATATTAGTTTGACACAGTCATGGTCTCCCTCCAGGCCTAATATATTTTGATAAAGTTAAAGTGTAGTTTGTAACTTTGTCAAGGTACACTCTGAAAAATCTACTGTTTGTAAGTGAGGGAGTAATAAATCACCAAACTAGACCACTCCATGGGTAGAAGGAAAGGTTTATTGGGGAATTTGAAACTGCCAGGCTGTCTGTTGGTTTGGGGGTTAGAGAGAACAGGCATAGGCAGGGAAAGTCTTCCCAGTTTTAAGGGAGTATGTTGCTGTGGGAGGAAGCCTGTGAGCTGGAACAGCCTGGGAGTGTGGATGGTTGGGGGAAGGCTTGGGGGTGAGAACAGCCTAGGAGCTAGCATAGGGAGTTACAGGATCATTTGAGTTTTTATGGATTAGGTGCCTGGATGCTAGAGGTAGTTGGCTGTAGGGTAGGATGAAGGAAGTAATGGCTTGTCCTGAGAAAAAGGAAGCATCCTTCACAAACTTTCTGAGGAATGCTGAGTTTAAGCTTTTGTTCATCTGCCAGCAGTCCTTATGCTTACCAGGTCAGAGCAGAGCCCAGACTGTCATTAGGGACACTGTCAGAGGCTTGGACTAACACTGTGTTACAAATAAATATAGTTTACATTAGGGCTGGGTGAGCCTGATCTCTACAGAAAGCAGTAGAAAATGGATTATAACTGGGTAATACAGGAATCTTTTAACATGGAGGTTAATTCCACAAGGAAACAAACAAATGAACCAAAAGAAAAAAAAAAAAAAGATGGAGATCCTTTGCTTCTGAGGTAATAAAGTATCATCATGAAGCAAGAACCACAGCTGTTCACAAAATCCCGAAACCTTATTTTCCAGGTGTCTCCATTGGTGGAGAGTGCCAGAACCTACACTCAACAAGGGCAAGGTCTACAAAAATAAGTAGGCCAACTCTCCCTAGCCAGCTAGGAGGGTTGGAATCAGGACTTGGAGGAGGTAAGGATCAGCTGTGTGGTTTTTGTGAGCACACTAGAAGAGAGTTTAGTAAGTATGAACATGAGACAGCTTCCATACAGACTTTTGTGTCTTCAAAGTTGGAATTAATTTCTATTTTCAGGCATTGCCCCTAATCCTGATACAATCAAAATCAACAGCCACTTTCCAATCCCTGAGAAGGTTTTTGCTTGAGGATTGCTATTCTAATTAAGTCCTCCAAGTCTTTAACATGCTAATTTCATCCATTAACTTGTAGATGAAGTGGTTTCAGCTGTATCTGTGACTCACCCATTACAGAGCTTAATCTACAGTTTTGGGAAAACCACACTGGATTATTATTTTTTGCTGAGGAAATACGAGTTCTTATATAGAATCTTTCTTTGTCAATGTTAAGTGGCCAAGGAATTATAGGTTCATAAATTAAAGTGGATAAAGGGATTTCTAAGAGAAATCAGGAAAAAGCAGAAAAAAACCGACTCAATGTAAATTTAGTGAACTGTCTAAAGACCAAAGGACAACATTTCTGAGTCCCCAACCTCAGCAGGTTCCAAAACGTGAAGAGTGCAGGAGAAAACACTACCAAAAGGTTATTAAGCTAATGAAAATTCTACAAATACTATACAGGTGAATCTTCTTGACCATGGGTATGATGTTGGCAGAATTTAACTGCATATGAAGAAATAAATTAGCCAAAGGAACACTAGCTTAAAGAGAGCTGCATATAACCTCACTCCCTACTAAATACATTTCAAGATGTATCAACTTCTTTGGGTTCTAATTACTTTTTAAATTTGGATCTCAATTTCTTGTTACATCAGTTTCTACCAATCTAAAAAACAGAAAAAATATTATGAGTCTGGTCCAATTTTGGAAGAGACAACATATTGCCTGTGTGTTCTGTGTTGTATTATTGCTGTTACACTGTAGTTAACCCATCTGGTTAGAGAGCAATCCTAGAGTTTCCAGTGTGCAGAGAAAATGACAAATGATTTTGTCTATAGCCCACACTGAAGGAATTCAGGTATAGAAGTTCAAAATTCTGAATGCTGTTGTTCTGAGGCACTAGTGATGGCACAGAAATGCACACACTGCTCAGATCAAGAGCAGTAATGGTAGAGACCATCACTACACTAGTTCTACTCTGCAGAAATTCCTCAGATAATAAAATACATAAGCTGTTTATCAGGGAAAGTTTCCAGAACCCACTCAAAGTTGGATGAAAGAGACTTTTCAAGGGTTTGTGGGTACAGAAGTACTCTAAGTGAGCCTGACAATAAACTTAACATCACAATCTCAGAAGAGCTTCCTCATGGCTTGTGATAAGGCATGATCTAAGCCTATGCAAAGAACCCTAAGCTACCTTGGAACATCCAATCAGCAAGTAGCCTTTTCCCTTTCCTGTAACTCACTGCATCTCCAATCAACTTCTGTATGCAAGACAGATTTGGGTGGTTTTCAACTCCAGATCTCCCAACAGATTGACAGCTAACACAAAGCTTGTGTGTGTGTGTGTGTGTGTGTGTGTGTGTGTGTGTGTGTGTGTGTGTGTGTGTGTGTTATAATGGCCTCCATGTACATCAATTAGCATGACCTTGCTTGGTGTCATCAGCAGTAGAATGTTTAACCTGGTTAGTGGAAGGGAGGGCAGAAAGTTGGATTAAATTCTGAATGTAGCATTAGTGAGTGAGGATTAAGAACCAAGAACTGGGGAAATCTTATCAGATGATTGGAGAATTTCTCATTGAAAACACTAGAAGCAGGGTAGATACTTGCTCAATCAACCTGAGAGAACGTGCTGCAATCAGGTAAAGTAGGGGACATCACTGGTAAAAATGAAGTGTCCAGGATATCTTTAGGGTGATCAGACAGGGACAGAGTGAATTAGCATAGTCCTTGATACAACTGGATCTTTATACTGAGTGCAGAAGTGGACTGGACTAATTGCATCAAGTAAAGAATCTATTCACACAGAGTCATGGGGAATTAAAAGTTACTTCTTTTTAATTCAAAGGCATAAACAACCAGGTTGTATTTCAGTTAGAGTACAATATATTTGCAGCTAGGGTATGGCTCAGTCACTCAAGTGCTTGCCACATAATCTGATGACTTGAGTTTAGATTCCCAATATATACAAAAGCCAGCAGTGGCAGCATTTGCCTAAACCAGGAATAGAGATAGGAGAAATCCTGAGGTTTGTAAGACAAAACTCACATGGGAAGTTTCATTGGGACAAGAAGGGAGTGGGGAAAGGGATAGGAGAGAGAGGGGGGGGAGCTGCCTGCTTCTTCAGAGGAACAGACAAAGACTGGGAGTAGGCAGAGCTTCTCTCTCTCTCTCTCTCTCTCTCTCTCTCTCTCTCTCTCTCTCTCTCTCTTTCTCAACAGGGTTTCTCTGTGGCTTTGGAGCCAGGGTACTGCTTGCTATGCACCACCAAGGGGCAGGGCCAGGGTGTGCCTGAATACTAACACCCTCATCTCAAAAATCAGGTGGAGAGCAGTAGAGAAAGATAATCCACATTGACTTATGTGTTCTAGAAGCATGTATATACTAGTGTACATGTGTGCACACATACACAGAGTTTACACACACATTTGTATATTTAACTCTGCAAGAGGCAACAAATGAGAAAAATCTGAAGCAACAAACTATCACCAGGGTAGTTTTGATTGTAGATCTGAGAGAATAAACACCCAGAGGCATCTGGAAGAATCCAAAGCATAAAGAGAAAGAAGTTCATTGAACATGGTCAGCACACTGGAACATGGTCGGGGCTATCTGTGAGAGAGGAGAGAACCACAGGGGATAGAGAATGGAGAAATCATAGCAAGCGACCGGGTTAGGGTAGAGGAGGAGGTGAGAAGGCCTAGGGTGGTAACATGGACTTTGAAATGGGGAACATGTACTTGTGACACTGTGAAGGAGACTGGAGCACAGGTGGCCACATGTCCCTTCTGCCAGAGGGAAGAGAAATGACTCCTTTTGTAAGAGGGAATGGTCTTCACAAGTTCCCAAGGAATTCAGGCTTTTATCTGTCAGAACCATCCCCTCCACCCTACAATCCAGGTTGAGCTCATTTCTGGATATAAGGACAGCCTTTTGGAGGTAGGCTATTTGAACCAGATAGTATTGACTGCAGACTCTGGAGTCAGATAACCTAGGCCTAGATGCTGATCTCCGCCATTTACCAGCACTGTAATGGTAGCAGGTCAAGTGATAGCTCACATTTCCCTCTCCTCATGTGGAAGATGTCAGTAATGGCAGTCCCCCAAGCCTGACACAGAGCTGTGGCTCTGTTAACCTGTTTTATTAATGTCCTTTGTTATTTGTTTCAGTAACATCAGTACATAACTAATCCCATTACTCTGTGCTGTGTGAGACCCTGGAGAGGAGAAGCACGTTTCTAACAGAGTTGGAGAAAATTCTCAAAACCTCAATGGAAAGACACCATTTAGAGGACACCTATCAGCCTGCCTACAGTGTTTCCCTGGCTGCTGCCCTCCACGGGTCTTTCTTTGGAAGCTGGGCTGAAGCTCTGCAGGTAGAGCATTTCTAACCCAAACATTCCCAAACAAAAAGCTTCCTGTTCTGAGTAGAGACATGACTTCACAAGAGAAAAATCCTACACCTGACTCACACAACCGGTTTACTTCTAAGGCACAAATCCCCCAAATGCAGTGCCACATATAGTGGGTGTCCCACATGATAGTCTGGGCACTGTTCAGGCTGAACTCTGACAGTATAGACAGAGAGATTGATGGCAGATAGGCAAAAGTTGACACGAGCATTCTACTGAAACCTGGGAAGTGGCCAGGAAGAGACACTTCCCTTATCTCTCCCTCTAACTCCCTATTTGCACACACAAGGCCTCCATATTAAGCTTCTGGCTCCTCTTCCCATTGGCTACTCTATACTTCCAGGCTGTTTCAACTTAAAACTTCCTCTTGCCCATAGCTGCCTGCTGTCATTAAGGTTAAAGTCTCTCCTCACTTTTTAACCTATCCTATCTGCCCCCAAGAGGTAGCCATGTCAGCTTTGGACTTCTCCAAATTTCTCTGGCTATTCTCTAACTATCATGGGAGTCAGAGCCATGCAGTAGTTTATCATTTCCGGTGAACCTCATTTCCACCCATAGAATGGTCTAGTTCAGAGGTGTCATTATGTTCTTGCCAATACAACCAAAGATAGTCAAAATGCAGAAATCACACATTTTAATTTATGTGTATAAAGAATATAGCAAACATAAATTAATGTCCAGAATCTGGTTTTATCTCACAATTGCCC
Organism: Cricetulus griseus; assembly: GCF_003668045.3. Lineage (NCBI taxonomy): Eukaryota > Metazoa > Chordata > Mammalia > Rodentia > Cricetidae > Cricetulus > Cricetulus griseus. Next base: position 266,051,277 of record NW_023276807.1, on the reverse strand, counting down.
CATTTAATAATGTACTCCTGAATTATCTCAAAATAAAGGATAATCTAAATAATCCCAAATATCTACCATTCCTCAGACCAAGAATTGCTAATCAGAAATATCAGTTGTGCAGATCATGGTTGGTGGAAGGAAGACTGTGTGAATAAATTTCTGTGATGACCCTTCTACTTTCTCACCATACAATGTAAATCCTGACACAATATTTGAAACAAGGAAACATGATCCAAATCCTTAAACCAAAGTCCAGTGTCTATGAGACTCTATGGTACTCTAAGGTAGCTAGAACTACCCTTAAGTGACAATAGAATGACAGAAAATACATCAGAGTCAGGTAATTAAGGGAATACAAACAAACATTCTTTAGGGGATGCTATCAACACCGAAGAGGATCTGTTCTGTCATGTCCCTTTCCCAAACAACTCTGCTCACAGTGTTCAAGATCCCCAGGCGACACCTGGATGAGGCAGAGTTCCAGAGAAGCCAGATCATGATCCTGCCTAGAACTGTAGACACAAAGAGACTCAAAAATAAGCAAGAAGTCACACAAATTATTTCAATTTCTCTCTGATTCCTTTCTCCAAATAGCAAATGTTGATGTATTAGACCTGTTATAATTATTCTACTGAATTATTCCAGCAATTATATTCTTTCAAATTAATTGAGAGTGCCACAAGCATTTCTAATGGAAACAGACATGTTCAATCTGAATTTTTAAAAAAAGATGGAAAATATTCTAAACAATGACAAAACTAGGTGCCAATGTATTTGAAGTCATAAAGCTCTTTATGTTGATCTTATTTGGTTTGACTTTGTGCACTCTGAACTTCCTGTTTTTGAGGGACTAAAATTTTCTGTCTATCACAAGATGGTATGAAAAGAAGAAGACACAAACACTGAAATGTGCCCATTTTTCCATGTTTACTGGATCTCTGGGAGTACAGGGCTGTATACCCAAAATAGGCCTATCTACTACTCAGCAGCCAGACAAAGGCAGACTGGGAAAGCTCCGGTGTTATTAGCAAATTATCAACTAATCCAAGGCCAGCCTTAAGAGTCTAGAGGCATGACATTGTCTTTTTTAACAAAACAGAATTTTAAATATAGGATATTGATGTTTATAGAGATGAGTTATAGAGATGAAATAATTAAATGCCTTTTTTTTTTACACAAAAATAAGGGTCATTTTTGGGTCCATAAAGATGGGTCCCCTTCATCTTGACTCAAGGTCAGAGAGTTCAAAACTGCCCTTAATAAGTCAAAAGATTGGCTTGGCTTGGCTACTGCTGGATGTTTCAGCCTTGGTAGGGGATGTTTTATCTAAATAACAGACTTGGGCTCAGGTGTGTTTGCTCTTGACCCTCAAGGCCTGATAACAGGTGTGGTTACCCAAATGCTTGGAGGATTCAGGGAAGAAAGTCTGTTTTCTCCTTATACACTATAAAAGAAGTCTTCTGCCATGCCTCCCTTTTGGTTAGAATACTTAAGAATGTTGAAGATTAAACTTGGGACATTCAGTATTCACTGGATTGCCATCCTGACTCTATCCTGTGTCTCTGTCTTCTTCTTTGTATCTTTATCTGCCTTTTCTCAATCCACACTCCCCCTCTCAGCTATGAACTGGGAAAGTCGGCAGGATCTGATTGTAGCCCCCAAAACAAGTACCCCCACCTTTGATGGGGAATGTACTGTGTATGTTTATCTTATTGATTGTTAAATAAAATACTGTTTGGCCAATCAGACACCAAGTAGACGGGACTAGGAGTCAAAGAGGATTCTGGGAAATGTAGTAGAGAAGTGCTGATCCAGGCAGAAAGTGACATAGCAAGGAGACTCATATTTAAGCAAAGGAGAATAGGAAGGGCTCTTTTTTCCCCCTCTGCTCCTGCTCCAGTAGCACAATGTGATCCACTGGCAAGGAGGGACGCCAATAAGGCTTCCTCTATAAGTCTTATAAAATATATAGGTTTATGATAGTTAAGACTGAGCTAACAGATGATAATCCTAGTCATTGGCCAAGCAGCTTTGAACCTAATACAAGTTTCTGTGTATTCATTTGGGCCTAACTCAGGCATGCGGCTGGTGTAATGCTCACACATTGGCGGTGGGGCTCAGGCGGCTTTTGGAAGAAAGATTTATCGTAACACACCTTCATCTCACATATCTCTTGGTTTCTAGTAAGATACAAAATTTCAAAACAATAACAAAGTCTTGATATGGTGGTGCGTGCCTGTCATCTGAGTAGTCAGTCTGAGGGCAGAGACAGGAAGATTGGTATAAATCTCAGGCCAGCCTGTCTACATAGTGAATTCAAGGCCATTAGGGAAATAGATAATGTGAGCCTGTCTTAATGCAATAGGAAAATAAACTACCACTACCAATAAAACCCCCAAAACAAAACAACCAAACAACAAACCCAGAAAAATTGAATAAGCCCTAAAAGAAAAATGAGTCAGTAGAGGAGGCATTTACACTCCAGCATCCTCATAGGATAGATGAGAAGGCTCAGTTCTGAAATATTGTAACAACCAACAAGAAAATTATACTCCTCTGATCATAAAGGATTTCTTGTCAATCCTCACTCCTAGCAGACCACACCATAGACATGAATCAGCAGATTACCATTGGAGGTGTGAACAAAATGTTTTCTGTAATGAATACAAAATGGTTATGTTGGCCACGGAATGTCCTGACAATGGGGACCTGACACATTCTGGTTACTCCAGGGGTGTGTGTATTCTCCTTTACAGATAGATACTCCAACCTTACAGCTCTAACTTTGCAGATCTGCTCAGAACTAAAGGAACAGGGCTATAGAATCACACTGGGAGGACATCAAGTGACAGGCCCTGAGCTTCCTTACTCCACCACAGAAGGACACTTGTCATTGTTACAGGGATAATAACAGACATAGCATTTTTGTTGTGATTTCTGAGTGTCACCTATTATTACCTTTTTGATGGAAGGAGTTATAACATCCTTTGGTTGCCAAGCTTTAGTTTACATAATGGCTCTGCCACATTATGCAGTCATTTTAGGGGCATAGATTTAAGTTTCAAATTCCTCAAAAGGAATTATTCACTAGATAATGACTGTTGTCAAATAGGATAAGGCCTCACTTTCTGACAGATTCTCAGAGGCAAGTGCTCCATGCAGGAAACATAAAATCTTGCCTTCTCAAGAAGTCTTTTTATCTCAGCTGTCCTTCTACACACTGAAAATTATTAGAAGAAATAAAATCTGTCTTCCCCAGTTTTCCATTAAGAAACTGATTTATAAGCTGCAAGAGGATTGGAAGTTTGTCATTTACATGTTGATACCAAGGAGCATGCTGAAAATATTCTCTTTATATGTAGCCACTACCAGGCCCAGATGCTAACTAAGAGGCTTATCTATTATTCACAGGAATTATCAACATAACTGTACTATCTTTTCTCCAGAAACCAGAGCTTGAGCTCAGAAAGAAGAAACTCTGCTCTTCCTGGTAGGTCATGTGGAGAAGAACAGAAGGGAGGGTTGTGTCAACAGAATTCTTATAGACATGATTCTCTTCCATTTCAGCTCACTGTTACTCTCAGTGGGATGGTGACCCCTTCTGTCTCAGGGATGGCAGACTACAGAGATGATACGCAAGTCGTTTAACACCTGGGCCAGAGAGTATGGAATAGGCAGCTGATGTCAGTGCTGAGCCCATTGAAGCACCTGAAGTAGAGAGATTCAGCACACTCAGGGATGTTAGAAGTGGTCCAGGTTGTGATGCTTCTTGGATGTCACACATTCCAGTGTTTGCACAACTCTTCCCCTGGATAATTTGTTGCCTTTTATATAAATGAAGGAAAAATCCATCTTTTCTTTGGGGTTTGCATTCCTGTTCAACAAAAGAAGATCTGTGTGGTATTTAATTTGATCATGATGTGAAGATGTACAATTTTCCCTATGGAATCTATGGCACTTTGAACAACTGTCTTAAGGAATTAAAGGGTGTCAAAAGAATGCAATAGTGATGCTTATGAGTTTTGCTTTATTATTGCTTCAATATGTCAGTAACAGACATTTTAAAAAATACTGCAACATATACTTGGAAAGAATAGTGCATATGTGTTGTGTTCACATCACAGGGCTACACTGCCCTTAGTCCAAATGAATATTTCTCAAAATGCTGGCAAATAATCTTTGTTTCAGAATGAATGCCTAGACTAGAACCCTTTACTCCAGCTCCATGATTGCTCTCTTTTTCTCTGGCACCAGCATCTGATACATAATCCTAAATCCTCTCCAAATGTATTTCTTTACCTTACCTACTATGGCAACCCACACATACTATGTGTCTCACTTTATCACTACAATTGCTACCTGGTAAACAGGACAGTCATTTTTATTACTTTCCTTTTTCTATGAACCACAATTACAATAGAAACATCATTAATTAGGATTTTATGATTTTACTTTCATTCTGTTAATCACATTTATATGTCCAGCCACTAGAACCATGATGGCATATAAAATCTATCTGTTAAATACATGTTAATATTGTAAATGTTTTAAGCCTTCTGTTTTAAGGTGTTGTGAGACAACATTAGATAATACAGTAAATGTACTTGAAGATGAACAACAGGCAGAGTTATCCCCTGCTGGATACTGTAAGACTTGAAACGCCATCCAAGCTGAGGTTGAGTTTCTCACTATTTACTCACTCTCCTCCCTATTTTTCTCTCATTGGCTTTCTTATGGCTGCCATAGACTGGGCAGTTTAAACAATAATTTATATCTCATTGTTCTGAATTTATGGAGTTCAACATCACATTGCTTATAATCTGGTGTTAGATGAGATTCCAAGTTTTGGTACATAGTCTGAAATCATTTTGCTATGATTTAACCACTGGAAGGATCTCCAAATCCCATTGAGAAAGGCTCTAACTTTGCTGGTGTTCTCACTAAATACTACCACAGTGGGGATGATTGGGCTTTACTTTCTGGATATGCAGATGGGATACACTTACCTTCAGTGATCACACTCCAAACAGTGAATACACTGACACTGTCAGAAAGCCTGAGGGCCACTGGCTGTTTACTACCATACTTTAGTAAGAGACCAGGATAAAACTGTCTAAGTCCTTGAGACAAGTCTTTCCATGACAGAACTGATTGGGTGGGTCCAGTTGTTGGCTTTTTTTTTTTCTCATTTTTTTAATTTGAATTAGAAACAAGATTGAATTACATGACAATCCCAGTTTCCTTCTCTCTCCCTTCCTCCCCTACCACCCCCCCCAACTAAAACCCTACCTATCACATATCCTTTCTTCTAATCTACACCTGACTCAACCTTTCTGCTCCCTCAAGACCTCTGCATCCTTCCTCTTCTTCCCTTCTCATTCTCGTAGTTCCCTCCCCCCTCTTCCCATGCTCTCAACTTGCTCAGGGGATGGTGACCCTTTCCCCTTTTCCAGGGGACCATGTATGTCTCTTTTAGGATCCTCCTTGTTTACTAGTTTCTCTGGCAGTGTGGATTGTAGGCTGGTAATCCTTTAATCTATGTCTAAAATCCACATATGAGTGAGTACATATCATGTTTGTCTTTTTGTGGTTGGGTTACCTCACTCAGAATGGTTTCTTCTAGTTCCATCTATTTTCCTGAAAATTTCAAGATTCCATTGTTTTTTCTGCTGAGTAAATGTTTTCTCCATTGTGTAAATGTACCACATTTTCTCTATCCATTCTTCAGTTGAGGGGCATCTAGGCTGCTTCCAGTTTTTGTTGGCTCTTATACCCATTACTTTCCAAACTTATATGTAACAACATTTCAAGGAAATATTGTGTACAGATTGCAGCATCTTCTTCAGATTTCAGTAAAGTAAGTTTGACACCAAAATTTGACCTTATAAATGAGTATCCAGGGCATCCTGAGATCACACAAGGAGACCCTTTTCCTGACCATTATCAGTCTTCAGAGAAGATCTGCAAACTGTTCAGCTACTACCAGACTGTTGAACCAAGATTTAATACAGGGGATTGGGTAACTATAGTTTGCTTGGATTTCAAGATTCTCCTTCACAGATGTGGGTGGAATGTCTTTGCAAATGTGTACCTCTGATTTACTAGGAGTTCAAAGTATGAGAAATAAGGAAGAGGAAAAGTCAATGGATTAATTGAGAACTGTCAGCCAATGTCCCTTTTAATAAACTGATTTTTCATACATATATCCTACATACATTGTTAGGTTTCTGTTGTTTTTTTCCCTTCTTAATTAGGAGTTCTTCTGACTAAAACCTTACCACCTGACTTTAATAGATGTCTTTTCTTTCCAATGCCTTTAAATGTTGTAAATGCCCAAAATCAGATCCCATCTAATATTTTCCCATGTTCTATTATTTGACTTATGCATTTATTACAAGTGGGAGGGCTTGGTTATCAAATGCACCAAAGATTGATCCTCTATAACCAAAAGAAAATGAAACAACTGAACATTAAACAACTTATGTAAACTCACCTAATTGTGCACTGCTTTAGAGTGCATTTAAAACATAAGAGCCAGTTAAACTGAACCCTAATCAGGAAGGAAGACTCAGTTAAGAGCAATCTGCCTGACTTCATTTGTTGCTGTCTCTCAAAACAGCGCCAGTGGAATTTTTACCGTGAGTTAGTTTTCAATCCCTACATTGAGAAATTACATTTGCTGTAGAAAGGAGGAATCATTCAAGCTCCTTTCTAATGTGACAGGATTTTTGTTGCTTCCAAATTTTTGTCCTACATTGGAGACTAACCATTCACCTCACAATCAGGATTCTATACACTAGTATCCAAAAACTATGAAGCAAACTGGCCTCAAAGATTGGAGGAAAGGATAGTGAGATGGTCCAGTGCTGAAGAACACACTCTGCTTTTGCAGAGGATCAGAGTTCAGTTCCCAGCACCTATGCTATGCAGCTCATAACCACCTGTAACTCTAGCTCCAGGGAATCAGAAGCACTCTTTCTGAGTCAATAGGCACCACACACATGCACATATGTATAATTATTCCCAGGGTACTATATGTATAATTAAAAATAAAACTAAGAAAGAAATACAGATAAAAAAAATCCAAGATGCTCAAGTCCCTAATAAAGGTGGTCACAGAGTTTGCATATAGTCTCTGTTACTACAGCCTACCCAGAAGTATCCCTACATTCCTGTTATATTCAGTAAAATGGACTGCTTTATATATAGTTTATTATTTTATTAGAAAATAATGGCAAAGACTACAAATGTTTACTACAACTACTATATTTTGTTAAATAGTTTTGATATTCAGTCAATTGACTCTGTGCCTGTGGAATCCATGAATGCAAAGGGTGGATACAATTGCTCTAGCAGACCTGAATTGTTAGACCTGAGAGTCTCATTAGTTTAACTAAAGATAGCACATGACACTTGAAAGGAAGTTAAGTGATCACTGTACTCAATCAAATTTTACTTACAAAGAGCAATCAACTAACTCCACTGACAATATTAAGGCAGGGAACAGTGAGAACTGATGCAGATCTCAAAGCAGAGGTGTCACAAAGTTCCCAAAGAACCTCTAAAATCACACAATGAAACAGTAAACATTTTGTGGTTTTCAGCAGGAAATCAGGATCTTCTGTGAATACAAGAAACAAAACCTGACAATTTTTGTGATGCTTCCTGAAACTGTGATTCTTCGTGTTCCTGAAAAAAGTATCAAAGTGTGTTCTCACCAATATTGATGACATGTCAGCCATCTAACATATGGCGAATAAGGATACAAACACAATTCCATTTGCATGAGATAAAGAAAGGCATTTAATTTTACAGTTAATGTGGCAGTCTTGTATACACTTTATTTATTTATCTATGTAAAAAAGTTGCCTGAAGAATGAACTGTTACTAAACAACTCACAGATGGAAGGTCAAATTTATTACCATCAGTTGCTAGATTTTCAATAAATATTAGCTCTAATTCCTTCTGGTCTACCACAGTTGGTGACAAAGTTTCCCATATCATTTTATAAAAGTTTATACTGTTAAAATTTATACTGTTACTCACTGTAACAGATCAAAAATGAAGCTCATACTTAACCCACATTGTATAAATGACCTATTCGTCCAACTAGGTAACATTATAGTGCCACTTACAATATTGCCTCCAAAGTTTTCCCACGTCTAATGTTTTGACATCTGAAAAACCCTTTAATACATAAACAATTAATTCATGGAAGTTATATGTGGATATGTGTTACATTGCTCCCAATGAGATATTCAGAAATGATTGAATGAAACTAATATTACTTATCACTTTGTTGCATGTTATCTAGATTAATTAGAATTTATGACAGAATTGTGTGAAATATACACACATTGAATTCATGAGAAAAGATATATTTTTAGTTTCTCTCTCTTATTAATGTTAATATATCAGTGAGAATGTTTACATTATTCTGTGTCTCATCACATGATCTTTGTCAGAAATCTGGTCAGTTTCTAGTGTGGTCTACTAGTATACACCAGGTTATTTTCCCATGGCCCAAACCTTGTTGCCTTGGTGAATATCCTATAAATACATGGAAGGACGGTACTTCCTATCATTGTAGACCCCATGCTTTTTATTTGATACAGTAATGTCTATGTCAATATTGCAGGTCAATAAGTTCTGTTGATGCTCTTAATATAACCTTACTGTCCTTTATCTGTTCTTTATTCCAATTATAGAAATAGTCATATGAAAGTCTCCTACTAGGTTTATAAATTCAGTTATTTCACTCATTCTGTGTCAGTTCTGGTAAATAAATACAGAAATTGCACCCCATTTGTTTTCCAGATTGAGCATTTTTTACAAGAAAGATATGTACCCTTCTTTACTTAGGTAAATACAGATCTGTTATTAGTGGTCAAAGTAGGTGTCTTTAGTTTCTGTGTGTCATCTTTTTCCATCTCTTTCATCTTAACACTATAGAGTGATGACATTTAAAACCCTTCCAGAGAATAGAGATTCTTGGTTAATGGATGAAATTCCATGATGAACAAGGAACAGCCTGGTTGAAGTCCTTCTAGTCTGGATAAGGTAATGATACACCAATTATGTGTGATGAATTGCATGTTGTTTAGTCTTATGTTTTTGCCTAAAATGGGTGGAGACTAATGACCTGCCCATGTTCAGGGAAGTGGGCAGTGGTGATTATCCATACAGATATAAATTACTGTAGGAATTTAAGAGAGAAAAATACATTCCAATGTCATCAGCCGAACTCCCTTCTGAGATCAAAAGATATTTGGCATCAGAAAGTTGGCTTTTTGTTGTACATTCCAAGGTGGCTACATGTGGCCCACAGCATGAGCAGACATTAAACACTTGGAACAATGCAGAGAATGGCTGAGTCCAAGCATGCTGCTCTCATACTTTCTGGGAGATACACATGACAACACAGCTGTTCTTTCTGCCAAGAAGAGATAGAGGCAGGGCATGGAAGCCAGAGAGAATAAGATGTCTATGAGCAGAGTCTCTGCAGAGGGGGGTTCTGTACCTATTAGGAAAGTTGGATGATGCCTACATCTCCAGGAGCCTATAACTCCGTATAATGAGAAAGCGACAGTTGTATGAAATGTATTGTGTAGATCTAGTGGTGGAAGTACATGTTCAGGGTGCTATGGGAGACCTGAATGAAGGATGTTGCCACACATAGACTGCTAATTCACACTTCCTCAAACCAGGGGCATGTACAGCACAGGATACCTAATAGTGAACAGGGCTATATCATTCACACCATAATAGCTTAATAGAGAATTAAACAGGCAACTAAAATAACTGTTGTTTAGTTTGAGAGAAGACAAAATCAAAAAAGCTGGCTTACATGCTTAAACCATCATATAGAAAAGAGGTCAAGAATTGGCCCCTGATAAATAGATCCCTTGCTTTCCCAGGGCATCACAGACATAGAAGATGGGGATGTAGTTTTTCCATAGAACACATGGTAACATGCTTGTTATTTTATTTTCTCCTCTGTCTTCTCAATTGTCTTTTCCTGTCTGAGGTAGTAGTCTCAGGAGTATGGTTGTAACTGTGGGTGCAGGGAGCATAAGTGTTCTTAAACAAGGGGCCGGGATTGAACCCAAATTTCATGCATTCTATGAAAACTATTCTATTACTAAACTACATCATTAGACCTTTTGTGTGACAGAGACTCACTAACTTGTACAACCCATTCTTGCATCTGATCCATAGCCAGACAAGCTGTTAACTTGAAATCCTGTTTCTTCATCCTTCAAGGAACTGGAATTACAGGTATATACCACTAGACTCATCTTTCTGAGTTTTTACATCAAAATTCATTTATGATTGAAAGGATCCATTATTATGCTTCCAGCACACCTGGCAAAATGGAAGTGGACATGAATACAGTTGTGCTTCCACCTCCACTGAAATGAATGAATGGGAGGAACTTGGAGCATTAGACTTTCCCTCACTATGCAAAATCCACAAGAGATACAATTTAAAGAAGGAAACTTACTTTGGCTCTCAGAGAGCTTTTGGTTCACACCTGTCTGAAATAGTGCTTTTAGACCACATGTCAGGAAAGAAATATTGTTTGTGGAATGCATTGTAGAGGAAACCTATTCATTGCAAAGCAACCTGAAAACAAAGAGAACAAGGTCCAGGGCTTGAAATAGCATTCAAGGCCTCTGAGGCAATTCTGGTAACTAGGCCAAACCTTCTACAGTTATATATTCTCTTTCCCAATTATATTCTTCATTGGTGAGTAAAGCAATTGACTGGGCCAGCCTTCTCCAGATGTTCTGTCCCTAGAAACATCTGACAGGCACACCCATAGATGTCCTGCACAAATCACAATACAGTGAAAGTCATAATTGAGATGAAACATCATGACAAGTATTGTCAGTGGCCATTTAGAGAACATACTGACTGAATATAATATCCCTTTAAATATGGATAGATTTGAATAAAAATTGAATAATAAAGGAGGAAACATTTACACAGTAGCATATAAGTAGCCATGCAATAAAGGGATTTATACATCATATTTAAATGTCAAGAGTTGCTAAGAGAAGGTATTTTCACTTTTATTTTGTTTTTGTTGTTTATGAGACAGGGCCTCTCTATTATATAGCTCTAATTGTCCTGGAACTTGCTATGTAGAACAGACTAGGCTTTAACTCACAGAGATGCACCTGTCTCTGCTTCCTGGGTACTGGAGTTAAAGAAGTATGCCACCATATCAATCTTGAGAAGAAACCTTTTAACTCAGTCTTATTAGATGCTTGAATGAAAGGATGGTGATTCCTGCTTTGGAAACCTAGCTGAATGGTCACCAGCAAACCTGAGAGGCAGTGCTGTCTCTTGTATAGCCTCTTTAGAAATCAATATGGTGGTTTCTTAAACTGGCAATCAGTCTACCCAAAGACCCAGATATATACTCCTGGGCATATACCCAGAGGATTCTCCATGGTACCACAAGGACACTTGCTTAACTATGTTCAAAGCAACTTTATTCATAATATCCAGAAACTGGAGACATCCTAGATGTCCCTTAACTGGAGAATGAATGAATAAAATGTGGTACATTTACACAATGCAGTATTATTCAGCTGTTAAAAATAATGACATCATGAAACTAGCAGCTAACTGGATAGAACTAAAAGAAAATCTTCCCAAGTGAGGTAGCACAGACTCAGAAAGACAAACTTGGTATGTACTCACTTATTTGTGAATATTAGCTATAAAGTCAATTGATAACCACACTATATTCCACAGTCCCAGAGAGACTAGGTATCAAGGAAGACTCAAGGGAGACATAGAATCTCCCTGGGAAGGGGAAATAATAAATCTGTGGGTGTACTGGGTAAGGATAGGAACATGATGTGTCAGGTAGGTGAGGGATGAATGGGGAAATCACTGAAAGAGATGACTAGAAATGGGAGGGCATTTCAAGGTGAGGTAAAAACTTGGAGATTCCCAGGATTATGCAAGGATATTAACAGAAAACCAGCACGGAACTTATTAGTAATGAGAAATGGGTACTTTAAAAGAAAACAGAAAAAGAAAAATAATGACAACAAAGCTAAAATGAACATCACCAAAAACCTTATATTTGACTGTAGCCATATGCTAATTCCTTTTAGGTGTTTTAGGACTTTTGCTTGTTTGCTTGATTTTCTGCTTGCTTTTGTCAACTTGGCATAAGCTAAATTTATCTGGAAGAATTTGAGAAAATTGATTCTATCACATTGCCTCTACACAAGATTTCAGAGCTTTTTTCTTATCAATGCTGACATGGGAGGATACAGTCTATGATGTGGGAAGTTCTTGTGTGTATATGTTTGTCTTATTGGTTGGTAAATAAAGCACTGTTGGACAATATGAAAGCAAGACAGGTGGGGATAGGAGTCGAGGAGGATTCTGGGAAATGTAGTAAAGAGGAGGGTCACCATATGATCCCGGGGAAGAGAGGGTGCATGCCGATGGCATCTTCAATAAGAGATAAGATAAGTCTTTATAAAATATATAGATTAATGGTGATGGTTGATACTTAAGACAGAGCTAGCAAATAAGAAATCCTAGTCATTGGCCAGCAGCATTGTAACTAATATTAATCTCTGTGTGTTATGTGGGGGCCCTAACATGGTGGTGGTACAAAGGCTGCTGGTGGAAAGAGTTATCATTACACAGTCTATTCTGGATAATGCCATTCCTAGGAAGGTGGTTCTGGCCATATAAGAAAGCAGGCTGAGCAAGCCATGGAGAGAAAACAATAAATAGCACTTCTTCATGGCCCCTGCTTCACTTTCTGCTTTCAGGTTCCTGCCCTGATTTAGTTTCTGTCTTGACATCCCTCATGGATGATCTGTGTTTGGTATTCTTAATAGCAAAATGGAACCTTTCCTCCACAAGTTGCTTTGGTTTGTAGTCTTGATCACAGCAATAGAAACTTAACTGAGACACCATAATTATAACTTGAAATCATTATGAAATCATATCAATGTTTCCATGGGTATAAATATTAGGAATCTATGACGGTTAAAAAAGTCCAAACTGTGATTTCTGCAGTAAAGAATTCAGCTCTGCTCACAAGAGGAACACACTTGGCTTTTATTTTCAGGAAGCTTCTGCTTAAATTCTGGGATATTTATTTGGATCACAAAATGTCTTCATTTATGATGGGTCCTTTGGGTCGCACTTGAAAATGTATGCTATTGATGTGAGTTATTGATAGTACGGGATAAGTTCTAGTAGCTAGGGATGCAGGGATGGTGAAACTCAGCTATTTGAACATGTATTATGCATCCATAATGAAAAACCCAACAAAGGCTCCAGTCTTCAGCACTTGGATGAGCCTCTTGGCTGGACTAACACTATGACACATACTGCCAAATTTGATGCCAGAGCACCATGTCTTGATGACCCTGGAAACTTCCTTTATGGAAGTCTCTGATAATTGCCCTCCCATCACATCTACTCCTTTTGGCAATGGATTCTTCTTCCTAATCAGGCTACACTGAATAGTAACTTCTAGTGAATACAGTTAAGCCCTCCTACAGAATGGCAGAGTTGTCATAGGAGCCCGAGATTTGTAGTTGTTATCTAAACTAAGAGGGCTACTGTATGAGTTCTCTGCTTTCAGTTGGACCCTGATGCATTGTAATAGCTTCAGGCTGGTGATGACTTATCATTCTGAAGGGTTATGCAATGGATCTTGGTTATTTGACTACATCTGGTTGTATTATTAGTTTGTATGAATAATGTCACCACTCTTCAAACACTGCAAAGACATCATAACATTTTAACTCTATTTAATCCCCTCTAGCTCTTATTTTAATTGTTATTTCACATATTGTAGCTTATTATTCCTCATAAGCCATTAGTAACATTTCATACAAGTAGTACCCATGTTGTTATCCTTTCAATTGCTGCACACTTATTCCTGAATTTATGTGTGTCCTTCTGTGATAATTCTCCCCCCTTCTGAACAGCTCCTTCTAATACTTCTTTTACTATGGAACTGCTAGAAACAAATTCACCAATATGTTCTGGTTGTTTATCAAGAACAAGTATTTTGTTCTCACATTTGAAGGATAATTTCATATAGAATGAACTTTGAGATTTGATATTAGTTTCTTTTATACTTTCAAGATGTCAAACCATTTCATGCATCTCCAAAGTTCTTCTTTTGAGGAGTTTCCAGTTTTACTAATTATTTCACATTTGTAAAGAAGGATGTTTTATTGATGACTGCATTTACATTTCTCTCTGGCTTTGACTTCAGTAGTTCTAGTGTCACTACTGGAAAGGTCATGCTTGTTTCCATTTTGCTTGGGAGCCACTGCAATTTTCCTTGTGTGACTTGGTGTTATCTTTTTCTCTTTTCTCATCAGTTCTTAGAAATTCTTGAATGCTATTTTTCTAAATATTTTCCCTGACTCTTTTCTCTCCTTCCAGGTCTCCAAATGCACATAAACTGGAACATTCCTATTCTCACTACTCCTCAAGAATTAGACCCTTCAGACTCAGGTTTAGAACTTCTCTCTGAGATAGTCCAATTTCCAAGCTCTTCATTCACCTTTATTAAACTACTTAGATGATAATATTTCACAGAACTTATATTTGGATGATAAAAATGATATAGAAAATAGAGAAACACAAAACACTGTCTTGGTGGCAGAGCTATATTTCCTAAGAATCACAAAAGGCTTGGGGAGAAGAATTTTAAGTGCCTGGGTGTAAGCCGGGATACATTTGTGTAAATTGGATAGCTGAAATAATTTTTCTAGAATCTAACATTGAGACACTAAAACTAAGCATAAGAGAGCTAGAAAATAAAACAGAGGCATAATTAATTGCTAGAGACAATTTTTGTTTATTTTTTATTTAAATTAAAAACAAGCTTGTTTTACATGTCCATCTCAGTTCCATCTCCTTTCCCTCCTCCCCTGCCTGCACCGACAGACCCCCTATCCCAATCCCTTTCTGCTCCCCAGGGAGGGTGAGGCCTTCCATGGGGGATCTTCAAAGTCTGTCATTTCATTTGGAGCAGGGCCTAGACCCTCCCCATGTGTCTAGGCTGAGAGAGCATCCCTCCTTGTGGAGTGGACTCCCAAAGTCCATTCATAAACTAGGGATAAATACTTATCGACTACCAGAGGCCCCATAGATTAACCAGACCTCCAAACTGACATCCTTGTTTAGGGGGTCTGGAACAGTCCTATTCTGGTTTCCCAGCTATCAGTGTGAGGTCCATGAACAACCCCTTGTTCAAGTAAAGTAAATGAAAAGTGATAAAAGTAAAAATAAGACATAAAAGTAATAAAGGGTCTAGGATCCAAAATCAGTTTTTTTTTAAACCAATTATTTCCTTGGAATCTAGTACTTTATTTAATGTACTTCAAAGTTTTGTTTTAATTTATACAATTTTAACTGTATATGTCTTTCATCCTTCTTTGTACTTCTGATATTTTGTGAATTTTGTTACCTATAAATTAAAAAGGGAAATCATAGAACTGTTTTAAACAGTTGCCTGTGGGTATTGCTCTAAAATACTGCCTATAGTATATCATGCCATACACTTTTTTCTTTTGTTTATATTTGCCAGCAATATTTCAATAAAGGTAATTTGGGATTATGTAGGTTGCATCTTCTTTACAGACAAATGAAGAACTCCACACATGACATGTTACCTTTAGGTTTCAGCCTCTAAAAGAGTAGTGGAGTAAAATGTTGATGCTTGAGTTTTGCAAACGTGGCACACTATATTTTTAACAAATGAGCTGCAGCAGTGCCTGTGGCATGTGTGAAAGGAGATTACCCTTTTATTAGAAAACCTTCAGCTCCTAATAACCACATCCCCAAGTGTGTCTGTATGCAACCATTTGTCTGTTGTAGTTACAACATTCAGCCTGAAGTCACTGCATCCAAATGATAACACTGCACATGGTTCTGAATCATAGTTGTCGTCTGTAGTAATTGACGATCGGATTAGCTCACTTGATTAGCTGCTTTCTCCAACTTGCTGCCTCACTGATCTGTCTGAAGCTATAAACACCAATCAACAATAAGAACCCTTAGAAGGTGAGGCAGAGGAGTGGCCGTTTTCCACATGCTAGATATGCTTCATCTAGGAATATTGGGTAAGCGTGATTTGGACAGATCATTCCAGAGGTAAATATCACGGTACTTCTGGAAATTATACCACTACAGAACTGGCATGACAGTAGCCCTGACACCATGTTTAAGAAGAAGAAGAAGAGGAAGAAGAAGAAGAAGAAGAAGAAGAAGAAGAAGAAGAAGAAGAAGAAGAAGAAGAAGAAGAAGAAGAAGAAGAAGAAGAAATAACGAATTCATTTTTGCATTCTTCCCAGCATCTAGAACCATGTGTTTTCATATTTGAGACTCACATGATATAAATCTGGTCTAGCACCTTTACTGAAGACCTAATGAGGAGGAAACAGAACCAAGGTTCAGAATCTAATGTTAATGTTATAATCACTAGTGCAACCATTTTTTTACACTGTTTTCACCAAAATGCCTTTCATGGGGTAAAAAAGTAACTCCCTTCAAAGCTGTATGTAATTTATATGAAAGGCACCATCTAATTAAAACACACTATCATTTTTTGTACCATAAAATTTTCTGATAATTTGGTAATTCTGCATATATTGCTCACTTGAAACTTGTATCTGAAGCAGGAGAAAAACAGATCACAGCTTCATAGTGTAATGGGAAATCCCCTTTCACTGTTTCCTAAATTACTTGGGTTTTATTCCAGAGAAAAATGGAATCAAGTTCATTCTTCATATTCTAAAATTTATATCAACTTTATCACTGTTTTGTGCATTAAATTTCTCTTCCAGAGACCTGAGAATAAAAAAATAAGTATTTTATATTAATTGTGAATGATACAATCATTGTGTTTTTTTAAAAATACTTTTGATGGCTAGGAAACCTGCAAAGGACCAAACTAGGCCCTGTCGAATGTGGGTGGCATTTATGCAGCTTGATCTATTTGGGGGGGCACTGGCGGTGGGAGCAAGACTTACCCTGGGTACATGAACTGACACTCTGGAGGCCATCCCCTATGGTGGGATACTTTGTTCAGCCTTGATAGAGGGAGCAGGGCTTGGTCCTGCCTTAACTTGGTATGCAGGATTTTGTTTACTCACCAAGGAGGCCTGACCCCCTCTGAGGAGTGGATGATGGTTGGGAAGGGAGAAGATGGGGGTGGAAGGAGGGGAGGGAGGTGGAACTGAGGTTGGTATGTATAACAAAAAATGTAAATAAAAATATTTTTGATGACTTTTTAATTCAAGATATATGATATAGGCCATGAATACTACTCAGTTTAATATTTTATTAAAAATGCCCGCTAGCTGCCACATGGCCAATAGCTGTGTCAAACTGTGTTATTCAGTTTAACCAGGTGTCTGAATGTGACATAAAACTGTTGAAATGCCATTCTGGAACATCATTTCTTTATGTATTTCTTTATGTATTTAAGATGTAGACATTTGTCTGTAGCATTATTAGATTCTTCTCCTCTTAGAGAAAAGCATAAATAATAACAATTTAAATTAATGAAGTATAAATTTCATGAATAATCTAAATTATGCAAATTCTATGCCATTAGTATTCATTAGAATCTAGAGATGGACATTGCCATGACATGCCTGAGGAAATGAAAGACAAATGAAGAGGAAAGTGGATCGTTCTGGTCACAGTGTGCTGTGTGTGAGTGTGTGTGTGTGTGCGCGCGCGCGTGCGTGCGTGTGTGTGTGTGTGTGTGTGTGTGTGTGTGTACGTATGTGTGTCTGTGTGTCTGTGTCCACAATCATCTATGTCTGTGATCTTTTTCCTCTCTTTATTCTATGGGGTAAAGCATCCTTTGTAATTCATGCTTGAGACACTTCTTATATTCTGAATAAATAAGAATGGGTCAGTGTTATCTTATATAAACTTTGATGATTACAGATGTTGCCTTGTCTATGCCACTTGAAGAAGGCTAGTGCAATCATGACAATGGATTCATCTTGCTGTAATAATTAATCTAGTCTTTAATATGCAGTCCAATCTCAAGCATTGGAAACTTCTCCAAGAATCTTCCAAACTAAAGCTGAAATTACTATGTTTTGTTTTTAGTTCATTTCTGTTCAAAAGTGTGTAAGAAGTGAAGCACTGGAAAAATCAGGATTTATGATTTTAAAGTGACTCAGATGAGACATCCTGGGATAATTTGTTTGCATCACAGCAGGGAAACAAAGGGAAAAAGTCGATCTCAACTATTTAACTTTCTGGTTCCATGTTTAGAAAGCCCTCTACAGATTCCGTGGGCCAAGGTATCTATTTTATATAAGCAGGTTTGCATGTTTCAATAGATTTTTCATGTTTAGAGCTAAAATAGCTCCTGATAATATGGTGATTTTAAAAGTGTTCTACGTACAGGTTTATGAGAATGAAAAGCTTCCGTTTGAAACTTGGTCCTATCAGGGAAGGGAGCATTTCTCGTCCACTCACAGAGACTTGCACTGGGACAGGCTCTTCTTTCTTCTGCGTCATTCCGAGCTCATGTTTCAAAAGCAGGTGTGTGAGCAATGTTGTATTTGGTACTTGAGAAATGGGAAATATAAGAGAAAGAGAATTCAAACAGACCCAAAGTCATTTAGTCATTCTGTATGGATATGTCCTTGTGTCATCAAAATTAAACTTAGCCAAGCACAGTTAGTTTCTGTAGTACATTTTGTCAATGAGATCACATCAAACAAAAACTCGGATAAGAATCTTGATATATGCAAGTAATTCTTAGCAGGTTCTGAAGTGTGTGTGTGTGTGTGTGTGTGTGTGTGTGTGTGTGTATGGGTGTTTTGTGTTTATGTTTATATCTGTGTATTTCTGTATGTGTGTCTGTGTCTGTCTCTTTACCTCTCTGCCTCTCTGTGCCTGTACACTGGGCTTTGTCTTTTACTTATTCCTTTCAAAGAATTTGAGGCACAATGTATTGAATTTTAATATAAAACTTTGAAGTTTCTCTGATAAATTCTACCCAATCATTTTAAACAGGTGAATCTCTTGTTCATATACAGATTGCCAGGGTAAAGTCAATGCAATATTTTAATAGCATTAGACTTTAGAGCTGTTAACATTTGTCTATAATATAGTCAATCATGAAATTTATAAATATTGTCTTTAAAACTCTAGTTGTGGGATAGAAAGGCAATATTTCATTTACATCCAATATTTCAGAACATAATAAAGCCAAGCTTTATATTTTTGTTGATAGAACATTTTTCATTATCCATTTTTTATTTGTAATATTAAAAATGAACCATTTTCTGTCATTAAGGCATTTGTTGCTTTGAAATAAATGATGTCATTGATTAACTTAATTTGTCTTCCCTGTTAAAGAGTGTTGGAATTCTTCCCAAATGTCATATATATGTACACACACACACACACACACACACACACACACACACACACACACACACACGTATATATGGAGAGAGAGAATACAAACAAAGACAAAGATCTGTGTAGTTAAATAGTGAATGAACTTTTCCAGTGCTCTTTCCTGTTCTGTGACTACTGATCATCTATTCATTTGTCACAGAAGCAGTGACAGTTGTGGCAGTAAGAATGCCTACCAAAGGCTCCTTGGGGTGCTGAGCCCTATGTGACAACTTGTGTGAAGATGCTTTTCCATCAGAGTCAGACACTTTGTTGACAGTACCTTAGGTCATTAAGCATTCTTTTTAATGAAACACATAATATTTATTACCAACTAAACACATGTGTCATCTACTAGATCTCCAAGTTTATATAGTATCTTAACACTGGGCTGCAATTTATGGGATTCACCCTGGTTCAGATTCATTGCTTTCTTCTCATCATTAGAATATGAACACTTTTCTATTCCAGACCTACGCTTGTAACTACTTCCCCCCAAGCTATCACAAACAACTTCATTTGATCCTTTCACAAGTATAATCTACTAGTCCATTTTATGCCAATAGCTACCTAGGATAAGAAGTAAAACCACTAGACTATCATGCAATCTGAGCCTTGCTAGAGAGATGGTGATATCCTATTAATATGAATCTTTAAATCCTGCTCGGATGCTGACTTTTCATACCAACAATCTGTCTACATTGAACACAATACCAGTCTTGGGCTTATGAGAGACATAAAATAATGCTGAGCTATGGAGAAACACTGACAAAACAATAGTAATGAATTAGTGTGAAACAAATAGTAACTTAGTAGGAAACTTCAATCAGACTCTGAAAAGGGAAAAGGTTACAGGACCTGCCTTAACCACAGACTCAGTTCTGGGTATTGGTGAATGTAGTAGCACACAGAGCTGATAACGACTATCCCCTCATGAAGGCAAGATTTTAGTAAGAGAAACAAATTTTACAAATACCCAATATACAGGAAAGTAAATTATAAGATGTTTTCAGATCGTGATAGTTGTCTGATATAATATGGTGCTAAGATAGCAAGATGACCTACTTTATATAAAATAAGAATGACGTTTTGAGAAGATAGCATTTGGTCTTAGACAGACATGACAAGAAAGAGTTTTATATTTACAGATCAAGTTCAAAGACTTGGAGGCAAAGATTAGCTTGTCATATTGGTAATCAAAAGAAATGTAGTACCTTCGGCATGTGTTAACTCATAAGTGTAGAGGTGGAAGTAGAGTTGTCAGAAAGTCATGTGTGAAGTAGCAAAGTAAATGGATTGTATGTCAAGAGAGATAAGAATGTCCTGAAGTGGTGTTAGGAAGCTGTAAACTGTGTATATATTCATATTTCCATCTGAGTCTTATTGTCATAAGTAGATGATAAATAGGAAGATTGCACACACACACACACACACACACACACACACACACATATATATATATATATATATTTCATACAGGTATACATGTAGGGTGATTGGTCAGAAGACAACTACAGGGACTTTGTTCACTTCCTCCCTTCTTAAAGCATGACATGGAAAATACACTTCCTTCCTTAAGTTGCCTCTGTCAGATACTTTCTCACTGCAGTGAGAAACAATAACTACTACACCAAACACAAGTCTACCCTCTGTGTCTACTTTGGCCTAAACATAGATATATACATATGGTAGAGAGACATACACTTCATGTGATTCCATCTATCTACTTAAATATCTACCTATTACTAATATTGGGCAGTAGAAGAGATGATGGAAATGTTTCATGTATAAATCTAAATATACATATATGTATGCATTTGTATATATAATCATAACTATGTTAGATAGATTCATATATAATTGAATGTTATAATGAAATCTGTAGAAAAAGACTAGCATTGGTGTTTTTCTTGGTGTTCATATTCTATATGCTTAGAACTTCAATATGTTATTTAATGTTAACGGTCAACTTGAAATAAACTAGAATCACCTGGTAGAAAAGGCTCTTGCACACAAGTGGGATTATTTTGATTTCATTCACTGACTTTGGAAGACTCACCCTCTGTGAGTTTATAGGAGATTCTGGCCAAGAATGGGACTAAAGAGTCAGAGAAATAAAATGAAGCAGAAACATGAATACTTTGGTCTCCTCTCTGGCCTCTGATGCAATATGACCAGCTGCTCCAAGCTCCTGATACTTAGATAGCCCAGCAAACAGTACCTTGACCTGGAAGCTAAGGCTAAACCCTTCCTTCCTTCCTTCAGGTACGTTTATCAAGGTATTTCATGACACCTGCAGAAAAGGAAGATACTAAGATTGGAACTTGCAAGTGAAGGGAAGAGGAAGCTACAAAAGGCATGAGGGATCCTGGGTGGAGCATATCGTGTGCTCCTTGGTGACCAGAGGCCATGGCAGAGATGTTGCCCCCGTGTCTGTTGCTTCCTTCGCACTCCCTGTTCTTTGGAGCACACTCACCTTTGGTTGCACAACTCACATGGCTTACCCTGCACACTTTGCAGTCATAACTTTTCCCACATGCAGGACCTCCCACAGAAATGTTGTTTAAACTCAGGATCACGGGGTTCACACTAGAATATTTATGTTTTTCTGCAAAGGGAAGGCTCTGTCCCTCTCTAGCCCACTGTTGTCTGCAAGCAGAGACTGTTTCTGCCCCTGTGCCTTGCTCATCAGTGAGATGCACAGCAGCTGATGTAGGAAACCCTCACTGATTCCCTGCTTCTGAGATGGAGATGGAACAGAAAGGCCAGAGCTGCAAGTGTCGATGTCAGAGCACAGAAAACAGAACAGCTTAAAAGCTAGAGAATGTTACCTTCATAAGGGCCAGGGTAAAAGCTTTACAAACAAAAGTCATGTTTCCCTAAGAGTTCCTGACTACACCCTCAAGTGAGGCCAGTTAGGTTTTTAATAAGTTTTCATATGGATAGAAATTCTATTTTAAGATTGCAGTTATGTTTGGGGAATGAATGATATACAACAATAAAAAAGCTCATCAAAGAATGGACTTTGGGAGCCCACTCCACAGAGAGGGAGACTCTCTCAGCCTAGAAACACTGGGGAACCCTAGGCCCTGCTCCAAATGATATGACAAAATTTGAAGATTCCTCCATGCAAGGACTTACCCTCCCTGGGGAGCAGAAAGAGGATGGGATAGAGGGAACTGGAATTGACATGTAAAACAAGCTTGTTTCTAATTTAAATTTTGAAAAGGAAAAAAAAAGAAAGAAAGTTGCTGGAAAAAAGTTCACCAAATACCTTCTTCCTTCCTAAATATCATTCAGTTAAAATTTTAATACATAGTAAAGAAATGTATTAATATATTGAGTGATTTTTTTTATACAAGAAATCTTCATGTCTGCTGTTAGTTCTATGTAAGGAGCATATATGCCCCTAAATTATGACCTAAATTAAGAGTTAACTCTTAGGAAAGTATCAGTCTCTTAGTTATGTTTCCTGTGTCTGTACTGAGATACCATAACGAAAACAACTTAAAGGAGAAAGGGTTTTTCTGGACTCTCAGTTAAAGGCTATAGACCATTATGATGGAGATTAATGTGGCAGTAGCTGCACGCTGTGGGTTACATTGCAAGTCTATGACATGGAGAGTGATGAATATACATAGTACACAGAGGCCATTCTTATATTTATATAGTCCAGAGAAAATTCTGAACTACCTTTCAGTAGATTCTCAGTACTTTATCCATAGCACGCCATTGCTTATTTTATGGGAAACATCTGCTTCCCAATGTATGCTGAACATAAAGAACTAAAATTTTAAATAATATTAATAGGAAACTAAATGATTTCATTTCTAATTAATCCCCCACTGTGGTCTTTCCAGCTCCCTTACCACATGCTCTACAACTCTCTTAAGGCCAGGAAATCTCACCCTTCCCCATTTTTCAGGTCCTGTGCTAAGTATCCTTGTCAAATGCTTTGTCTTCATTTTAAACACAGGACCGAGGTCATCTCAGAGCTCCTTGTTGTGTTCTGGTGGCATATGGTGAGTGCATGATGAATGTAAGACACACTAAACATAGAGGTGAGAGCCTGGGATGGAGTCAATGGCAAACAAAGAATTTAAGGCCAAACTATCAGTTTTGCTTGGTGTATGGATAATTCACCTTAGAATTGTAGATTCTTAGTGACCTAGGTTCATTGTAACCTACTTTCACGATTCTTTTTGTTGTGTGCTCTGTTGCCTATCTTCAGTGTGTGATTCTGCATGTCGGCTTCTGTTTTCTTAGCCCTGACTTTCCATGTGTATTGCCAGTGGCGGCTCATTAGCTTTGACTCTGCCTCCCTATGCACAACTAGCGGCACATGGAGGAGGCAGCCCAGCTCCTACAAGGAGATGTCACCGCTCACGGTTTGAATCAGATTCATAGATTCAAATAAATATTTTGTTGAATAAAAATTGATCTATAGCTAAGAGATATATTAATGAAAGTATTAAATAATGACTGGAATCCTACTAAATATAACATATTTTTGCATGGTGCATGATCTTTTGCTGTTCCGCAACTTTTATTTTATTTATTACTTTGGTTTTTATTGAGACAGTGTCTCCATCTCTAGCCTCTGCTTGCCTCTGGATCACAGCAGTCCTCATGCCTCTGTCTCCCAGTGCTGGGATTATAGGCATATGACATCATGCTTGACTCACAAACTTTGCATGTTTGCTGTTGACAGGGCTCTGTATTGCATAGTTTTAGGTACTTCCTAGAACTGCAGTTAAAACAAAAGCATTTTATAGCTAGCTCTAGATTATGAACCAAAATGCCAATATAAATAACTGTATAGACATGGTTAATATCAAATTAGATTACAATGTTGATTTATTTTGAAGGAACTATAGTCTTATTGACTGATGCTGTAGGTTCTTCACCTCATATTTAATTCTTAGGGAAAACATTCTGAAGTTATTCTTAACAGCACACAATTTCCACATATCTACAGCAGATGTCTTTGGCTGCTAATGCTTTTCTGATTTATGGCTTACACTTTGCAAATGTTAATTAGCATAAATTAAACCAGTTTTCTCCAACAGCAGATCTTGGAGTCTTGGCTAATAACTGCTAAGAGAGCTATCTGATCATGACCTTAAAATCCCTTTGCTTATCACTCTATTGTATATTATGGGGCAACGACCTCTCGGACCACACTGTGGGAAAGGACCCCTAGAAATGAGACCTGGAAGAAGTCTCATACAAAGGACAGAAAAAGCATAATGTGGATTCTGGCAATCCTTTCCCCTCATCTGTTCTCTAACGCACTTGAGCAAACCTACAGGCTACAGTAAATGGAAGTGAGCAAACCTACAGGCTACAGTAAATGGAAGTGAGCATACCTACAGGCTACAGTAAATGGAAGTGAGCATACCTACAGGCTACAGTAAATGGAAGTGAGCATACCTACAGGCTACAGTAAATGGAAGTGAGCATACCTACATGCTACAGTAAATGGAAGTGAGCATACCCACAGGCTACAGTAAATGGAAGTGAGCATACCTACAGGCTACAGTAAATGGAAATGAGCATACCTACAGGCTACAGTAAATAGAAAGGAATGCTACTCTTACTCACACGGTACTTACCCCTCTATCTCCATTGTGTAATTTTTGATTTTTCCCTTTATTCTTTCTTTCTCTTTTCTTTTTTGAGGCAGGGTTTCTCTGTGTAGCTTTGGAACCTATCCTGGCACTCGCTCTGTAGATCAGGCTGGACTCGAAGTCATAGAGATCCACCTGCCTCTGCCTCCCGAGTGCTGGGATTGAAAGTGTGCACCAACACCGCCTGGTGCATTGCATAATTTTTGATTGAGGATGCTGTTTAGTGAAAAAAATATGCAAAGGCTTTAAGAGTACATGAGAAAGGAAACTACTGCACACATCCCGTCTCACATTGTCTGAACACTACTGTGTATAGCAGCGACCCCTGAATTTGGTATCCTGTAGACAGGAAGCAGCCCGATTTCTATGGCCACCCCACTTGCATCCTCAGAGCTTACCCACTGTTTTCTTTCTTGTGAAAATGAGCATAGCATTCTCTGAGTATTATGAAAATCAATTGGCATGAATGAATAATGGTACTCAGATGGATTCAGTAAATTACAGGTCCTGATAGATAGTGACGAAAGGTGGAGCGAGAGCTTTAATGTTAACTCTTTCTGTGGACATCAACTCAGACCCAGTTACATCACCATATAAGAAAGCATTATGCAAACTTCCTGGTTTCTTAATCAAATTCAGCACATAATTTATCCATGCCACAGTAGACCTTAACATAAAAAACTTTTCAATGTGAAGAATTGGTAATTAAATGAAAATATAGTCATATTAAAATACTTGAAATAGATTTCTCATTGGATGGAAGTGTTTATTTTTGAATTCTGTATGCTAGACCCGCACTATATGAATCAATGAATGGATTTCTATTTTTATTTATATGTATGAGTGTGTATCCTGGTGGATGTATGCCGTATACATGCATATACATGCATGTGGGAATGTATGCCATGTTTGTGCTTGCATGCACGTGGGTGCCAAATGAAGCCAGAGGAGGGCAACAGATCCTATGGTACTGGAGGCCGAGGAGGTGTGAGCTTCCTATACCTGACAGATGAGGAGAGCTAAATACAAAGGGAACCCCAAGCAGGGGTGCTCCAGAAAGGACTGTCTGGGGTGTTCCATAGACTGCAGCAGTACCAAGAGGCCAGCAAATTCTCAAGTATAAAATAAAGGATCTTCAGAGATTCTAGTTAGAATAGGCACTGAAGCGTGAATATCCCCAAAGGTGGAGAATTTTGCTATTAAAGGACTTTAAAACAAAACAAAACAAAACAAAACATTGTTATGCTTCCTTCTCCTTCTGCTTTATTCATCTAAGGAAAGTATTTTCATTTTCTATTCCACTTTTGGTGGAGGTTAGGAACCCTGTTCACCATGTTGCCTATAACTCTAGATACGTATACAGTCAGGCAAGAAGAGATGCATAAGTAAAACCATAGTACTTCATAGTACCCATGGCGTAAGTTGAAAAGCAGCATTGAAATTTGACTGCGGACAGGGCCTTGTAAGAGGTGATTATGTAAAAAAACTAAATAAATAAAAGAGATGATTTGATTAGGTGGGATCCACCCTTATTAAAGGACACATGGCTGGAAAGGGTTAATGTTCTGCGTGGGTTGCTTGGGACAGGTTTCCTGGCAAGACGGCAGAGTCTGGCCCATCCCCTTCACCTTTGCCTCCTATGTGTTGCTTTGCCCTTCACCATATTGAGACACAGCAAGGAGCTCAACGGATAGGGATCTTGATCATGGACTTCAGGGCCTCCAGAACTGTAAGAAATATTTCATTATCTTTGCAAATTACTCAGTCTGTGATTGTGGCTCAAATAAGTCAATAGACTAAGACATCTGTACAATAAGGAGCTGTCATTCCATGATAGCAACACAAAGAATGGAGGATCTCCGGAGGGCAAAAAGCTCATTAAAGAGAATGCATAGCGCTCAGATAACCAGTCACACCAGTATCAGAAGGAGTAAGGCACTTACAAACACAGCTAACTAAACCTAATCCCTTCTGCCTCTGTGGCATGAACTGAAATACTAAGAGCAACCAGGACTGGCTATAGTTGCTGGACTGGCATTTTCATGACATGAAATGTAAAAAGCATTAGAGTTTGCATTTCAGCTTTTCCAGCTATTCTCAAGGGGTAGTTTATCATCAGGAGTCCACATTGGAACAGCCTCTCAACTCTGATCCTGCATGGCAAGCTGCTCTTTGTGGGTCTGCCTTTACCTTCAGCTGCACATACATTATAAAATGAAACTCCATGACTGAGAGAGTGCAGAATTGAGTGCAGAATGAGGACTGCATGATGATTAAATACAAATACGCTACTTTGGTTCTGTCTTGAATTATGAACTAGTACATTTTGTTATTTTTAGCTGAAAAAGGAAATAATCTGTTTCAGTGCAGAAATTTAGATGTAGAAATTGAATTACTAGTGTTCTTTCAACTTCAAAAATGAATATAACATTCAATATGTTTTTAATAAACTCAGTAATTTTTCATGATTACAGTTGTCAGATAAACTTATCTCAGATTTTAGAAAAAGTAAGAATAGAAAATGTATGTATTTGTCATGCAAATGTACTGTTTTCAGACTTACTTATTATAAATTATGTATTCTGTTTAAATAATATGCAATCTTATGCCTGGACATAGAAATAAATGTAATCTAAAATGAAAGCTTTTTCATTGTTTCTTAGCCAAGTGAAATTAATGAATGCTACTATAGTCTACTATAGACATGCAATGCCCCAATTACCAAATACTTCAATGAACAACACTTCCCCCTCCACATTCCAAATTAAAAATAAACTACATTGCTACATTTTTTATTATTTTAAGATAATTAGGATAAATGTTAAAAGGAATAAACACTGTTATTATGTAATTACACTTGCTAAATCTATTGCATGGAATAATTGGATAATTCCTTTAAACAATGGGTTCTCCACCTATTATTATTTTAATTAATAAACATAATTTTGCCAAGCTTGTCACACCAAAATTCAGCAGAAATAACAGAGAAAGAAAGAAGCCCTGTCTCTGCAGTTTACTTCTCCTTACCGCTCTTCCATTCAAGATGGGTATGTTAGCCACAGTCATGGAAACAACATGGACGCCATCATCATCCAAACTATACCACAATGCTAGAGCTCATTCTTGGTATTGGGCCATCTGTGCATCTACAACCACTGCAATACACAGGAAACTTTCCACTCTCTTCCAAGTTTTCTGTGATCTTCTGCTCTCCCTCTTTCCTCTCTAATGCTGACAAACAATGACGTTTTTACTGCCTCCATGATTTGGACTCCATGAGTGCTATGTGGTTACAACCATGTAATTTTCAGATTGGTTTTTTCCCTCTACATTAAATGCTTTTAACATTAGCCATCTCTTCTCAAGCTTTGATAGCTCATTCCCTTTCAGTGCTGAATATTTCTTTGAATAAACTGCAGTGCATGTGTTCATCTCTGGAAAGGAAACTTGAGTGCTTTAGTGTGTGGGAAACAATGAATAGACTTGACTGAAGTATCTATTTCTATGTGTTCAATTAATGTCTTCAATTAATGTGGGTGGTATGATTCCTGGAACATACAGTAATAGTGTAGGCTAAACTATATCCATAGTGGCTGTCATATTGTATATCCCATCCTCAATGACTGAAAGTCCCTGTTGATTCATTTTAGCATCACTAGTGTGCTGGGTTTGGCCATTCTCACAGCTGTACAGAGAGCTCTCAGTATTAGTTAACGTGTAACTCCCTAGCAACAGAAGATGTTGACCTCTGCTGTCATCTGTGCTTACTCCTAGTGATGGGTTTGCTTCACACATCTGGATGCTTTGCTTGTTTTGTTTTTTTTTCAGAACCCAGGACCACCTGCCTACATTGAGATAGGTCATCCCACATCAATCAACCATCAGTCATCAACAATCAATCTAGAAAAGTCACCATGAGATTGTCCACTGGCCAATCGGGTTGCAGGCATTTTCTCAATTGAAGTCTCCTCTTCCTAATCACTCTAAATTTTGTCTTTTAGCATTAAACTGGCGTAAAACAAGTTCTAAAGTCATTGGTTATCATAGTGATATTAGGATATACTTTCCTTGTTTAGTTAGTATTTACTTTTATTCTTTATTTTCCTATTTTTTTTCTTCTGCATGTTTCCAACATTTGTGCTATTTCCTGAGTCTGCTTGTGCTATTGTGTTATTCTACTTTCTGTCCTGCCTTCACAATTTACTTTTACCAGGAGTTCTAAAGTTCCATCTATATATTAAAAGTCATCCAAACACATTTTCAAATACTATTATTCAGTTCACAGGTATGTAAGAGATCCATAAGATCAAATTAACAAAAGTCCCTTCCCCAATTATTGTACCACACTGATACCCATTTCACTTATACTTGGGAAGACAAAAGCACATATACAAATATGTATAATTCAGACATGCGCATGGTCTAATTGGTTTTCTTGTTATTAACATTATAAGAGAAATGTGTTAGATAAATTAAGAATGAGGTTTTAGTTACTTAGATTTTAATTCTATTAATTTTTTCATTATGTAGATCTAGGTTTATAACATTTTCTTTCTCTTTAGTGGACATATTTTAGGATCTGTTTCTTTTTTTTTTTTTTACAAAAAAAGAAAAAAACAGTGTTTCAAATTATGCTTGCCTCTAGTTTTTGGCTTTAAATTTTGATGGAGAATTTCACAGTGTACACAATACTCCACTGATATCATTTTTCCTATCAACTAAAATATTTCAATCTATTTTTATTTGGCTAGCATGGTTACTGAGAAGTCAAATGTAATCTTTAGTTTTCATCCTTGATGTGGTATTTCATTTGTTATTGCTTTCTTCTGGTAGATTTTTAAAAATCTTTGCTTGTTCTGAAGTCTCTGTGATAAGCTGTTTTCCAGTATCCTGCTTGGCATTTTTGAGTGACCCGGGTCTGTGCTTTGTGGCTGACACTAATTTGAGGTGATTTTCAGTCATGATTGCTTGTATGGTTTAAGCTTCTTCCTTTCTGCTTTGTCCTCTGGTATCTTTATGTGTGTGTAATTTGCTTCCTGGAGTTTCCCACACTTTCTGGATATTCTTTCTTTTCTTACATCTTTTTCTCTTCATATTGCAACTTTGGTGGTTTCTAATTTCATATTCTCAAGCTTGGTTCTCTTTCCTCACATATTTCAAGCTACTGTACCTATCTGAAGAGAGCCTCATTTTAACGACAGTGTCTGGATTTCTAGCTCTTCATTTCACTCCCCTTTTAGAATTTTTTCTCTGTGTTTGTGTTACCCATCTGTTCTTCTATGTTCTCTTCCTGCTTTTTTCCCATCAAATATCTTAACATATTAAACTCAGGTAGCTTTTTCTTTACACCTGGCCTTAAATCCCACAATTCCTGCTTTATTTTCCTCTGGCAGGAGAGTGCTTTCTAACTGTAATTTCTTCCTTTTAATACCTTTGTCTCATTTGTTGGCAAAGTACATTATTCCCTGAGTAGATGAGCCTTTAATAGAGTATCAAAGTTCAGAGAAGACGGGGTGGAAGGGAGGGAGGGAGCGAGACATACACACACACATACACACACACACACACACACACACACACACACACACACACACACAGAGAGAGAGAGAGAGAGAGAGAGAGAGAGAGAGAGAGAGAGAGAGAGAGAGAGAGAAGCTTAAGTCTCACCTCCTGAGGCTGTGAACTCTATTAGTGAGCCACTACTACTGTTGTGTATCTTCAGATGGAGAGATGGGTTAGGGCACATTAGTCCTGTGTGTCTATTCCACCAGGTCTGCTATACTTGATGAAACTCTGCAAATGAGACTCAGGACAGATTCTCCTCAGGGCAGATTTATTAAGAGGAACTCAATACTGGTCATGATTCCCCATTGCCCCCTGGAAACAAGAGGTAACTTTTCTCTTTTTCCAGTGGAAACCCTTTTAGAAGCCATGGAGGTGACACACAGGCTTGGGGAAGCTGACATGGCCATATCTTTGAGTTACATCCCACAGCCTAGGCGTCCTCATACCACAGCCTAGATGCCCCATCCCACAGCCTAGGGTACCATATCCCACAGCTGGTTCTCATGTTGTTTTCAGACACTGAGTTTCAGCTCTGACTAAACTGTGATCTTCTAGACCCCTGCTTAGTTTTAGAGGGAGTGGCGGCCCTGCCTCCTCACCTTTATTCTGGTATAAGAAGGCTAGATGGTTCATTTTGTTCTGTGTGTTTTGCACTGTAGGATTCAGGACTCTCAATCCAACATTCCTGATGCAGATACCAAAATTCCCTTAAAAGTGTCAACTATACTTTCCCCTCCACACTCAAATTAATTACGTACAGTCATATTTTTATTTATAAATACAGAAAAAGTATATGCAAATATTTACAAATAAATGCTTCTTACCCTATATTACAAAAACAGAGATTTAGCAAAGTGAGAGACATATGATTAGGCACTAACATCTTCTAATTAAAACCTTTCAGTGAAATGGGGGGGATGCAATCACAAAAAGACAACCATGATACAAACTCACTCATATGTGGACCTGCTTTATGATACACAGTAGTGACTGTGCTTTATCAGAGCTGTTTTTAATGATGTTGCTCAGAATGGTTTCCTTCCAGATGATGATTGAGAAGCTAATTAAAAAAAAATAATGGTACCAGGTACCACAAGAGTAACAGAACTGTGCTGTTTTCTGGGATTTTGTTTTTTACTTTTTTTAATGGAGTGTGCTGGATGTCTCTACAGTTTTGGTCAAATGACTGCAGAACCTGGAAAAGCTGTTGCTGCTATTGGTGCATAACATACTGCTATATATTATTGATATATATATATATATATATATATATATATATGTGTGTGTGTGTGTGTGTGTGTGTGTGTGTGTGTGTGTGTGTGTATAATTTGAATTTTTGGAAACTAGCTGTGCTGTCAACTTTGGAAAAAAGAATCCCAGTTTACCATGTTGAGTTGGCATTGTACCAGAAATTAAGAGTCATATTGGTCTAGAAATGTTGAACTTAATCTTTTCCCTTTTGTACAGGGGTAACGCACCATATTAAATATGTAAGGTCTTATCTAGATGGGTTTGATTACAAAAACTAATAAAGTATTCTCTAAATAAAACAAAGAAAAAAAGAAATGGGGGATGACTTTTAATTATGCACAGCGGATCTGAGTGAACAGGAAGGGTACAAAGTAGACACACTGATGAAACGATGGTGCTCTCCCTCTCTGGTTACTTTTTTCACAGTTGTCATATTACTGTCATCTCTGACCACGAGTAGAGGCCTTGTTCAGAGCCGTGCCTCCAGGAAAGCAGACTTGCCTTCTGTGGCCCTTTAAGTCATTAGTCCCAGCCATCTGTGGCTGTCAACAAGCTTTTACAGCCAGGTCTCTCTCTTCTGGCTGCTAGCATTTGCCTCTATAAGACAGTCTGAATTACCGCAGATAAAAACTAACATCAACTGCTTGATGCTATTTATGTTATTAGTCATTGCGATAAAACCCTGTTCTTTCAACGTTGAGATAGTGGTGACAAGGCCTGATGGACGCACCTAATTCTATGACACTGAGAATGTGGGGGGAGGGAGGAGACCAGAGGGAATCATAGCAATGGGAGTGCTGTAGGAAACACTTAGGAATGAATGGGTCTGACTGTGTGGGGGTGGAACCCCATCCCGACATGGAACCCCGTCCAGAGCCTGGAACCCCATCCAGACAAGGAACTCCATCCAGACATGGAACCCCATCCAGACATGGAACCCCATCCAGACATGGAACCCCATCCAGACAGACATGGAACTCCATCCAGATATGGAACCCCATCCGGACATGGAACCCCATCCAGACATGGAACCCCATCCCGACATGGAACCCATTCCAGACATGGAACCCCATCCACACATGGAACCCCATCCAGACATGGAACTCCATCCAGACCATGGAACTCCATTCGGGACATGGAACTCCATCCGGGACATGGAACTCCATCCAGCACATGGAACCTCAGCATTTTGAAAGAGGAGGCTGGGGGACCAAGGGCTCAAGATCATTCTTGACTACACAATGAGTCCCAGGCTACCATGGACTACATAGGGCCAAGTTTCAATACACCAGACAAACAGAAATGACACAAAATAACTGAACTACTTTAGTAGGATTTCCATTGGAAAGAGATTAAATACACAATGAGACATATGATTTGTGGCTCAAACAAGGGGGTGGAGAGTAAGGGAAAGTTTACTTCATGTGCAGTCGTAATGCCCTGTACAAGAGTAATTAAGTCTGAGAATGTTGTACTGAACAATGATGGTAGAAATTAACACGTTCTAAACGAGGCAACTTCCTTTTATTCTCAACAGCTGTTCATACTTACTGTGCACATCTTTACCAAAAATGACAAAAGTAAAACTATTCTGTAGGAAATTAACCACACGTCTCTCATTATTATAAATAAAATGTTCTAAAAATTCTGTTTCTACTTGGGGACTCATCACTGTATGGCTCTCCTGGAATAACATCTGTGAGGACTGTGGTGCCACCTGGTGGTAGAATGCAGGATTGCTTTTAATTGTCTAGAGACTTCACCTAGCTCCCTGGAAAACTCAGATGTGGAATTGTATGAAAAAATAGGGTACTCCTAAACATCGGTTCCATTTTTCCTACCACACACATACTTTATTCAATTCAGTATGCTTAGGATACTGCTTAATGTCAAATTAATACAAAGTATTAGTAAGTCTTCTTTTTCCCCCAATGGAGAGCAAACCTGAATTAAATTCGCTTCTTACAATCTCTATGATAAAGGTAATTTTAAAATTTACTGCTCTCAAGGGACAAAAAACATACAACATACTGGACTATGAGTGGTGTGTGTGTGTGTGTGTGTGTGTGTGTGTGTGTGTGTGTGTGTGTGTGTGTGTGTTTCCTTTTGCAGTTTGACATGTACTAAGGCTGCTCATACATGTTGAATAAAGGGTTTTGAGAAGTACATTTTAATAATATAGATTCATACCTATTTTACCTCAACATGTTCTTGTATACACACTTTTATTTTATTATTATTACAACTAATAACAATAAAGCAGTTCATTATAGCAGAAAAAATGATTTGCCAGGGTGCTAGGTAAATTATCACTCAAATGGTGTGCGCATTGACTCAGAGCCAGGAATTGCAACTCCAATTCTGAAAGAAATCCATCTGTGCCGTTCACCACCTACCTGAGGGCTGTTCTGAATGGCACTGTTTGTTGCATACATGCTTGTTTTCACTTCTCCCACACTAGAAATATCAAATTAAGAATTAACCAGTATGTTACGTTTGGCTACAACAAGTAAAAACTTAACTCATTACATGTAGCATGTAAACACGTATATGGTAGTATTGTCACAGGAAGTGTTTAGAAAGATAGACGATGGGAGATAAGTAGCTAGCAGGTAGTTTAAGTTTTCACCGTAATTCTAAATCAAATTTCCTCTGAAGGCAAGACACAGCCTTTCACTACATCATAGGACAAAGGCAACACTTCTTTGAATCAAGTCATATAAAGACTGTTTTAATATTTTATTTAGTTTAATATTCTCATAACACAAAATCAAGATATTCAAAGTCTGAATTCATACCTTCTTGATTAAAATTATTGAAATTATATAACATCTAAATGTTCAGGAAAAACATTGTCAGGATGATTCCTGTAGAGATTCATTTTCTGGCCGTATCATTTCCAGAAAGAGTACTATCAGGCCACAACTCCTAATAAGTTCTCCTAGGCTTCTTCTTTGTCTTCAGCCTTTGTCAGCTGATTATAGTGCACACATCTCACTTTAAGTCAATATTTCACCAATGTTCACAGCATCTTTCTGTCTCTATCACTAACTGAATCACAGTTAACATTCAACATTTGCACGCATTTTTAACTGGAGGATATTAAACCAAATAAATAAAAAACTACAGTGTAATATATATTGATGCTCATTGGAGAACAAATGACAGGTGCAAATTTTCATTACAGTGCTGTATTCTCTGTGTGCAGCAGGATCACGGGCTGGCGTCACACACAGCAAACACTTCTTCAACCTTAAAATGCAGTTAACAGGGAGCTGTGCTATTTGATGTTTTGTTTCATTTATTTTTAAATGGAGTCAAACTGATATCATTAAAACCAAATCCACAGATCTTTTGTCAGTTACGTGCATTCAACTCTATCTAAGAAGCCTCAGCCCTCTACCAGGAAAGGCAATACATCTCTTATTTCTTGAGTTATTATTGCATTGTTATTTCTTTTTGACAATGCTCCAATATATGCCTTTATCAAAAGTGACAGAACATTTTCCTTTCTTCTGTGGATAACCAAGACCCTGTCCAGAGAATCATAACACTCCCAAAGTCCATTCTCCACAGTGTCATAGAAGTCAGCTTAGTGATTTATGTACTAAACCAAGCAATATTCATATAGAACCTTCAAAATCAAAATTGTTGTGATTGTGGAGGGGTCATTTTTACACATATTATCAGCCCATTAGAAAAATCTCCACATACTTACAACGTCATCCTGCAGGCCAAGGCTGTCAAGGGTCCCTGAGACATGCAAAACCCCTGAACATGAGACACTCACCAGGACTGCCCTGATAGTTGTCTCTTGACCACTAAACAACCGGACATGAGGTAAACATCACCTATATGCAGATCTATGGCTTCACCTTTTTCTCCCGAAAGTGTTAGTTCCCAATATTAATTTTTAAAGTTGTCAACATTTCTTCTTTTTAGCATTCCAAGGTTATGATTTTCTCCATGCCTTAGCCAATTACTCAAATTCTTCATTAGTGTGAACGTCTTTGCGGGCACCTTAATAGCTGGTTTAGTAAATATCTTTGTTTAGCTCTGTTGACCTATGTTTCATACATTAAAATTATTCTGTGTGCAGTTGCACATTGTCAACAATGAAAAAACAAAGACAGAGTGCTTTAGAGTTAAAAAACACATATAAAATACCCCAGATATCCCCTTTACAGTAACATGACATACTAAGGAAATATAAAACTCTCCCTGGATATCTATAAAGAATGAAAATAAAACTAGAACTGACCAGAAAGCCTCCTCTCTGAGGTTTCGTCCAAGCTTCTGAAGGAGGGAGGCAACCAAGGGTCCTACCTGACTGTGACATCTATGAGCCACAATATACAGCATAGCACAATACTGCTAAAAGTGCAAGAGTTTGCTAACTGGACTTAAGACATGCTCAACAAGAGGGAAATCATATATGATACTAGAAATCTAGCCAACAACAATAACACAAAGAATCCCTAGGTCTCCCAAAGAATGAGAGATTTAAAGTAGAATGGTATGTCATATTTCACTGTGATTTCTGCGTAGTTGAGGATTGCTTGTAGTTACTAAGGACTGAGTTTTAATGGAAGGGGAGACACTAAGCCTTCTGTGGAAGGGAGATGTTCTAAGTGGAAAACACCACTAAGTAAGTACACCACCAAGATAGGGCCCACAACGTGCTTTCTTTTAAAACATGGTCTTTGAAAAAGATCCATCAAAAAGCACATGTGTAGCTGAACTCTCATTTGGGACCACCAGCTCCCCAATAATGACACAGAGACTTGTTACTAGTTATAAAAAGCTTGGCCTTTAGCTTAGGCTTGTTCTAACCAGCTCTTATAACTAATGTTAACCTGCTTTTATTAACTTATCATCTGTCACATGGCTTTTTACCTTTTTCCCACACAGCCTGCTCAGCGTCATGCTGGCTTCTCCCTGCCTCTCTTCTTCCCAGAGTTCCTCTTTTTCCCCAGAAATCCTGCCCGTTTTTCCCTGCCTAGTTTTTGGCCATTTTCTCTTTATTAACACAATGAGAAGACATCTTGGGCAGAGATACACCTTCACACAGTGTAAACAGATATTCCATAACACACATAGAGAAATTTTAAATCTTTTAAAGAGACTGTTTGTTCTGGAAAAAATAATCTCTCCTCCTGAAATTTTAAAGGAGCTCATGTCTTCATTTAAGGCAGTTTGATATTCTACTTCATCCTGCATGTATGTGTATAGTTAATGGG
This sequence comes from Cricetulus griseus, assembly GCF_003668045.3. Classification (NCBI taxonomy): domain Eukaryota; kingdom Metazoa; phylum Chordata; class Mammalia; order Rodentia; family Cricetidae; genus Cricetulus; species Cricetulus griseus. The sequence continues at coordinate 266,014,156 of NW_023276807.1, read as the reverse complement.
AGATTTCCCATTGAGTTCCTTTCCAAGCTTGCATAGTTTCTGTAATGTTTCATAATATAGATATTCTTCAACTAAAATAAAGTTCATTAAAAATGAGTTTGTAACAAAAATAACTCACCATGAACAAAATTCATATCTCATAACCAAATCCAGATTCGACCACAAGGATATGAGGTAATATAAAAACAATGAGGTAGATAATATAAAATAGATTTATGATAATTAATTGAGTGCTCCTAAAGTATCTTAAACTATAATAAATTTTAATAGTGATCATGATCAGATTAAAACAATATATGAAAAACAATCAAAGAGAAAATTAGTAACTAGAATGGTATATATTAAGACATCAAATAGAATGCATAATGCTGTTAAAACCTTATGAATAGAAACGGGGATGTGATGGGCACTCTAATATAGTAGGAATTATACTATTAGCTACTTAAAATGCATATAATAAATGTAAGTTGGTATAGAAAATTTTCCATCTGGCTGACAATCCTTCCTATAAATGAAAAAGACCACCTAACAAAAATCTGAGCACCATGGAAGAGATATTCTCCTTTGAATTGTTGGTCAGAGTTATCCAAGAGGTTTTTCAAAACATTAAAGGCTATTGTTATTATCTTTGTTTGACCCTGGAGGTAGACTGTAAGTCCCTACTGCCAAAGACACTGTCAACTTTACACACAGGGTACAGAGGACCCTGAGCTAAAACTAACCTGAATACTCTCTCTCTGATGTACCATTCAAGCTTCCAAGAAAGCGAAGCAGCTAACAGCCATACACAGCTATGACATCTGTGAACCATAGCAATGACCACTATGACAATATAACCCTATGGATGCATCAGTGGCACATATTTCTTGGTGGTAACTAATTGTACTTAAGATATGCTGAATGAAGGAAAACCACGCCTGGCACTAGAATTCCAACCATCTGTCCAGGGTTAGTGAAGTCATAGAACTTGAAGATCCCACAACAACCATTTCATTAAACCAAGGTAATATTGATATTTAATTATCTGTCGTTTATACCCACAAGGATGTGTAGTCCTCATCTCTAATCAAGGAAGTAACTCTTTGCAATAGAAATAGACTATAGCCAAAACCCACAACCAATCAAAATGCAGACTTGTGGAGCTCAGTTCCAAAGAATAAGTCTATAATACAACTTCCACAGCTAGGGCTCAAGGATCATTATGGAAGACAGGGTGGAACAATTTTAAGAGCCAGAAGATCATGAAGTTTGCTATAAGATTGTGTCTCCTAGTAATGTAAGAAGCTACACTTGTAGTATCTCACCAGTATTACTTCTTTAGTATGAACTGAACAAGAACTGTCTCAGTTAGGCTCCTGTTGCTGTGAAGAGAGAGACACCATGACCATGGCAACTCTTGTAAAGGAAAACATCTAATTGGACAAGGCTTACACTTCAGAGGTTTTGTCCATTATCATCATGGTGAGACATGGGGGTGTGCAGGCAGACATGGTGTTACAGAAATAGCCAACTATCCTACATCTTGACTTGCAGGCAACAGGAGATGGCCTGAGACACTTGGCATGTTTGAGCATATCTGTGACTTCAAAGCCTGCCTCCACAGTGACACACTTCCTCCAACAAGGTAACACCTGCTCCAACAAGGTCACATCCTAATAGCCCCACTCCCTGTGGGCTATTGGGGGGGTATTTTCCATTCAAACTATCATAAGAACCAAAACAATAGACATACTAGGGTAGACAGCATGGTTGGAGAGGGATAAGCCCAAGAAAGTTCTACCCTACCCAAAGAATTTCAGGCATCCAAGGAATGCTGAGCATGGCATAGAGTTTTCACTGAAGAAGAAGAGTACATTACCTTCTAATGCTGGATCAGGCTTCTAAGAGAGGTGGCGATGCTTATGCTAGAGAAGGATTTGAGTCAAAGTATTGTTGTTTATTAGGCTGAACCCATGCAAAAAAAAAATGCCATTTTATTATCTGAAAAGGCCTGCAAAGGCCATGTGAAAGAACAGGTATGCGATGAAAACTTAATGTGAAGTGGCTGGAAGGAACAAAGCTGCTATCTACTCATAGGCCACAAACTCTGCCCTACTTAGTAAAGCAATTTCACCTATGATAAAACTGAGATGAAAACTAAGAGCAGAGTGAGATACTCCAGAGTGTAAGCACTGAAACTTTCTCCCACAGTAGACACTGTGGTTGAGACTGTATTTTATTTTTCCACGTTTGTTTCAACAGATAGAGCTGCAAAGGTGTTTCAAAACTCTATCCACATAACTCAGTATTTCCTGAAAGACCATGAAACCAACAAATTACAAATTTTCCCCTAATTATATATTACTTGGCATAATGCTTTAATTTTTTTGTTTGTTTTGTTTTGTTTTGTTTTTTTCGAGACAGGGTTTCTCTGTGGCTTTGGAGGCTGGAACTAGCTCTTGTAGACCAAGCTGGTCTCGAACTCACAGAGATCTGCCTGCCTCTGCCTCCCGAGTGCTGGGATTAAAGGCGTGCGCCACCACCGCCCGGCAATGCTTTAATTTTAAACCTTTGGTTTCACTTTTCTTTATGTTTTACTACTCTCATTAACTAAGTTTATAACAGGTAGACAGCAAAATCTTGAATTTCATAATTTAACTTGTGTAATATAACTTTATATCATTATTATAAAAGGGGTTAACTTTAAATTATTTTTTTAAATAATGGATGATACTTTGGAAATTACTGCTTGAAAACTTGAATATTGTTAGGTTTTCGGTTAGTTTAAATGAGGACAGTCTGATCCAGGGTTCACAGTTTTACTCGGCGATGTCACAATCTACTGGTAAGGAAATTATAATTGGAGAGGTCAACGTCCCCCAGTCAGTCATATGGTGTACGTCACAACCAGCAGCACTAAATTCCCTCCATTCTCTTACTCAATCCCTCAAGAGTCTGAGACAAGACAACATCAGAAGTGTTGCAGTAACGGGCATTTTCCAGGGAAGAAATATTTTTCCACCCTGCTGCTCACAACTGTCTCCTGTGTTACACTCTCGGCACTTTTTTCCCCACTCTGTGTTCTCAAGGTTAGCCATCCACTCCCCCATCTGCTCATTGTCCATCTGACCTGCAAGTGTCCATCCAGTAGCTCCCCCTGTTGGACTTTAGACGTTAGCTATTTGTGTGTTTCCTTGCAAACTTCATCTGAGAGCTGTATATCAAACTGTAATTTTATGGTCTACTAATACATATATTTTGTCACTTAAATAAGCCACATATATGAAATTAGCATGGCAATACTTTAAAAATTAGCCAAGGAGGGATAAATATGATCAAATCATATGGTATGAAATTGTCATATAAATTAATATATACTAATAACAATGAATGAAATAAAACTGGTACTTAGGTCTCCTCTAAACAACAGCAGCAAGACAATGCAAAACCTCCACAAACAAAGAAGTATTGTTCAATAGTTACATAGTTTCTTTTTTTGAGAGGTGCAAATTCAGGAAAGAGAGATGTTCCTACATCCTTGTGAATGTAATTAACACCTGTGCATTGCATACATTCTACTCAAGCAAAGTTGTAATGAGGAAAAAAACCCTCTTTTATAGTTAACATGATACCTAGCAATGATTCATACATTCAAAGCATTAATTATCCACCACACCAACAGGGACCTTGTATTTATTTTTCGTTTGCTTGATTGAATTCACTCATTATCCAGATTTTCCCCAAACAGAAAATGCTTTCTCAGAATAAATTAAAACTGGGTTTTGTCTTAATTTATTTTAATATAACAAGAGATGGTACACTGCAGTTCTGATGGTGAACGCTTTTCAAGAGGTACAGGGTTTATTTCAGGCATCTGCTAATAACCACAATTTCTTGTGATATTGGAGACAGAGGTATCCCAGGCTTTGGGAAGTTGTCAGAGGCACACATCCAGGTGGGCCACACACACTGACAGCGAGCCTGTGTTCTGACTGAGGACTGGCATCACATGGATGTTAGCTACAGCAGGGAAGTCCACTGCAAAGGAAAATAATGTCAGGCTTCACAGTCCCATCCAGGTTCTCATTACACACAGTAAAGTAAACACTAGTAAAATACGGTCACACCAGCTTGTTTAGATTGAAGCTTATGTCTAAATTTAAAATCATAAAGTGTACCTTGTCTTTCCGCACCTATCTGTTGGATGTGTACAGATATTGGTCTGTACTAAAACACTATGTCCTTAACAGACAAAAACAAAACAGAAAGCCCACTGTGCTCCGCTTAGACAGTAACCTACTCCTAGGAAGATGACATTTAATATTAATGTATACCATAGTACAACTGTAGAAAATACTATAGCAGGGGGAATATTACCATGTATCAGCTGCAAGTTTCTAAATAAATGCAGCACAGTTTGCTGATAGTAAATACATACATTGCATATATACTTATATTAATATGTATATTCAACAAGTTGTATATACAAATAGGCAAATTAACTATATCGGCCAGTGCCTCCCTGTAATTTTTCCAGACATTCTCAATGGGATGCTGTGAATGACTTTGTATATAGGAAAAAGCTCCTTTCTACTAGTGCAGACATGCTTTCCAGGATTTGTGTTTGACTGCTGCCAATTTCCATCTCTAGACTGGAGCCATCTGCTCTGACGTGGCTGCCGTGACAGTCCTAGGCTCACTAAAGCAGTTGTCCCTCGTACCATCAGTGTTCATGACAAGTTTTGCAGCCTCCCTGTGTGTAAAGCAAGTGGACATGTACCACAGATAAAACTAGGTTAAGAGCTTGGTAAAAAGTCTCTGTGCTAAATTAGTTTAACTGTTTCAACTCCATGCCTGAGCATGATTGTTGGTGGCTCAAACATTATGTGCTACTTCCAGCAATTTCCATACTCATTAGCAGATATACTTGGCAAGCAGAAGCCTAGCATATATTTAATTATGTATACCATTTAAACAGAAAGAAAAATAAAGGTAATTTTTACTAAGCACTGATTTAAATTAAGGGGTACTGTGCACACTATTTTGTGGCTTCACCACATCAGGGTTTAATAGTTTGTGAACTTACAGAAAAAAAACTAAGTGGAGATGACATGTCTGAAGTCACTAAGATGAATGCTTAACCACTTGAGATGGAAAGCCAAATGAGATGGAGCATGCTACCACAGCACCTAAGCTACCTGGGATTCAAGGTTTAGTCCAAACATCAAAAATGCAGGCTCACCAAATAGCTGAGCAATTGAGGCAAGCAGACCCAGGATTGCCAGAAGCTGGTGGTGGATTAGTATTTTTCCCTGGTGTAAGAAGAGACTGTGAGAGCCCATCCCATGTGAAGGGATGCTCTCTCAGCCTGGACATATGGGGGAGGGCCTAGGCCGGGCCCAGGATGATGTGGTAGACTTTCCGGAGCCCCCATCGAGGGCCCTACCCTGCCTGGGGAGTGGAGGGTGGATGGGGTGGGGGCAGGTGCGGGGTTTTGGGGAGTGGAGGGGAGAGAGAGGGAGAAGGGATTTTCATGTGAAGCAAGCTTGTTCCTAATTTGAACTAATAATAAACAGAAGAAAATTCTCTTTTTCCAAATGCATTCTAAGAATATAAGACCTACTAGAAATTTTAAATGGGGAAAAGGCAATATTGGGGTTCATTTTTTTATAATTTAACATTAAACTGATGGGAATTGTGAATATTTGTCTCAGACATAATGTGGGTAATTTGGGGTCTCATTGGAAATAGGATAATGGTGAATGAAAATTTTCAACCAACATATAGGAAGCTTTTTAATAGCAAGAAGATCGACATTTTTATTTTTAAAAGAAGGTTCTTTCTCCAAAACTGCTTTCAAGGTGACACGTCAGGTAACTGAGAGGCACTTTAGATGAATAGGAGAGATAAAAAATTTACTGTGACTATAAAGCATATGACAAATTTCACATAGGCCAAGAAGCCTTCCCCCACTATTTTAACTACATAATTTTACCTCCTAGAACTTAACTCAAAATCAGTTATACTAGGATCTCTAACACTAAATTCAAAGTTTCATTTAAGTGTAATTCAAAGGGTTGTGCTTCGTTCTTTCTGTTCCATACTATAACCTACATACAGCATGAGTTTTTAACTCTTTTTAGCTTTTATTTGTTTTCTTTTTCTCTTTACTAAATAACTAATTACTAAATAACTACTAAATAGCTTCTACTAATGATTCTCAAACGGTCCTAAGTTCTACGATGTGTTTTAAAACCATTTTAAATGTAACTTAGGACAATCATGCAACTCTACTTAATCCCACTACAGAAATTTGGAACTTCTGTTTTTTCAAATGCATCCTAAGACTACAAATGCACAAACAGATCACTTATCTACCCTAGTCATCTATCTGTCAATCATTCCAACTATCTATAAATGGACTCTCTCATTCTTTCTTAAGTATTGGTGTGTGTCTTAGAGCTGCCAATGATACTTTATAACACACACTCTTTATGACTTATCAAATAAAGGAATTTATGGTAAATATAGTAATTCTATTGTACCAAGAAGTTGTGGGATAAATAGTGAGGCTGGTGGTACAGGATGCTGTCTTGGTCAATTAGTGAATCATGGTAATAACCAACAAGACAGAGTAAAAATTTAGACTGCAACTAAATAGGGGTAAAAATAGCTATGTTTGTGGCACACAACTTTAATCCCAACACTTGGGAGCAGAGGTAGGCTGATCTCTGTGAGTTTGAGGCCACCCTGGTTTACATTGTGAGTGCCAAGATAGGCTCCAAAACAATACAGAGAAACCTTGTGTCGAAAAAACAAAACAAACAAAAAATATCTATGTATGTAAACATACATAGATACATGTAGGCAAAATGAACTATATAGAGAAAAAATGGGGGTATTTAACAGAAGTCCCCCACCCAGTAACTAAATTAAAGGGATGGGTCAATATTTCAAGAAAGAAGAGATTGATATAGTCAATTCTGGGAAATGAATGAATGAAAAATAGAAGAGTAACTACAGACAGATGGAAACTTGGGCTATGTTACTACAAGAAGGAGGAAGTGCATTGAATTTCAAAAACTGAACAGTTATCTTAGAGTGTAGTCTACTATTTCAAGAACTTTGCATAAGAGAAGTATTTGATCACCCCAGAAAAAAGCTATACTTTCAAATTATGAAATAAATTTGCTCTTATATTATTCATGTGACACTTGATGAATTTTTTACTGTTAAAAAATGATTTCTTAGAAGAAGTACAGCTAGACACCTGATTATGAAATTTACAACTCCCTTCCCTCTATACAAAATTACAAAAAGAAATTCTAATAGTAAATACAAGTTATTCAAAGTATATTCCAAATATAAATATTTTAGCATCTGCAAATTAACTTTCAAAGGACCAATATTTCTATTTTAATGTTTTCTTTTCTGCTTAATAATTAATTTTAAAACAGGTATGTTTTAAATAATAGGTGAAATTATACAGAACTGAAGATTTTCAGAGGGTACTGAAAATGTACCTCAGAGAAATGTCAATTTCCCAACATTGATGATGTTTATAGATCATTTTAGGGTTGTGTCATAGACTGATTACAAGTAGATACTGTGGCTTAAATGCAAACTTATTTTTCTATAGGCTCATGTTCTTGAACATTTGTTCCCCATGTTTGACACTGCTTGGGAAGTTACAGAACCTGAGGGAGGTGGTGCCTTCCTGGAAGAAGTACTTGCAAGGCCTGGCTTTAAGAGTGTGTATCCTGTAAAGATGATAAAATATCAAGTGCTATATTTAATTAATATTTCCTACAAACAGATTATTAGAGTTCATGGAGAATAAATGTGCTAAGCACTTGCAAATTCTGGTTGGCTACAGCTTTAGAGATACATTTTTTCCCAACTTTTTTTTATTTGAATTAGAAACAGGATTGTTTTACATGAAAATCCCACCTTCTCCCACCCGTCCTCCCCTACCACCCTCCCCAACTAAAACCCTACCTATCACATATACTTTCTGCTCCCCCTGGATGGTGAGGCCTTCCATAGGGTGTCATCATACTCTATTGTATCCTTTGGGATAGGACCTAGGCCCACCCCCGTGTGTCTTGGCTCAGGGAGTATTCCTCTGTGTGGAATGGGCTTCCAAAGTCCACACCTATGCTAGGGATAAGTACTGAACTTCTACAGGAGGTCCTGTAGATTTCCAAGGTTTCCTCACAGAAACCCATGTTCCTGGGGTCTGGATCAGTCCCATGATGGTATTCCAGCTATCAGTCTGGGGACCAAGAGTTCCCCAATGTTCAGGTCAGCTCTTTCTGTGGGTTTCACCAGCCTAGTCTGGAGCCCTGTGCTTTCACTCATCCTTTTCTGCATCTGGGTTCCAGTTCAGTTCTGTGATTAGTTGTAGGTGTCTGCTTCTACTTCTACCAGCTGCTGGATGAAGGCTGTAGGATGGCATATAAGTCAGTCATCAATCTCATTATCAGGGGAGGGCATTTAAGGTAGCCTCACCTCTGTTGCTTAGATTGATAGCTGCTGTCATCTTTGTAGATCTCCAGACATTCCCCTGGTACCTGATTTCTCTGTAAACCTAAAATGTCTCCCTCTATTATGGTATCTCCATTCTTGTTATCACCTATTCTTTCCCTGACTCAACCTTTCTGCTCCCTCATGTCCTCTGCATCCCTCCTCTTCTGCCCTTCTCATTCTCCTAGCTCCCTACCCCCTCTTCCCGTGCTCCCAATTTTCTCAGCATATCTTGATCCTTTCCCCTTCTCCAGGGGAACATGTATGTCTCTCTTAGGGTCCTCCTTGTTTTTTAGCTACTTTGGCAGTGTATTTTATCATCTTTACATAACTCTTCAAATCCTTACCAGTATGAAAATATACATATGTAAATGAAGATTTATATGCATCTAGCAAACTATCCAAATTATAATTAAAGTTTTGTTTATTATTGAATGGACTTGGAGTGTATTTTCTTCTAATTGTAACTACATCAGCATAGGTTTTGCTAAAATAAACACAAGTGCACTATAAAAAAAATGAGTGTGTATCCTGGATCTACTTCCAGGTTTGTTTTCTTCTTAATGGCAGATGCTTGTTATACACTGGCCTCTGCTTCTGCCGTCACACTTTACTGGCCAATTCCCTTGAATGGCAAATCAGAATAAATCCTTCCTTGCATCCTTAACTTGCCTCATGTCAAGCAGTTGGTCACTACAACAAGGAAGAAAATAATATTGATATTAAGGATATAAAGGTGGGTTATTTGGCTGTTCTAGAAGGCAGTTACTTTTCTCTTCTTGGCCAACTAGAAAGATTCTCCTCCTTAGGAACTTTCCTGTGAGAGCCAGCAGCCCCTATCAGTACTGACTGTGAGCAGAGGATGAAAGGCTGGGCAGCCTTAAGAGGCAAATCGGCCTTAGAATCACCATGGGGCAGTTTGCAATCATATCCTAAATTCAGTGGAATCCATCACAGTTTGGACCTCTTTGCTGCCCCTAACTAACTGAATGGTTCATCAACTTACAGTGTGTTCAATCTGAGGCAAAACCCTCCTGATACACCTCCCTATTCCTTTCCCATCCTCATATTTCTTGATCCTAGGTTGACACAAAAACTAGAGTTGAACTAAAATAAATAGAATTCAATTGAGGTAAAAGGGCAATTTAAAAATAATAGTTGACCTTTACTGTGAGGAACAGAGCTCTGGATCCTCATGGCCCTTTTGACAGCAGAGCTGAGTCTGGAGGCTTGTGTGGCCAGGCAGTGCTGTGGAAAACAACAGCAGGCTGTCTGCCAGCTTGTTTCGTGTTTGATTTACCCATCTCTGCCATCTAAATGAATTCTGTCAGAACTTCTAAAATCAGCACATTTCTAAAAGCAGAGTTTTCTCCAAATTCCTCCTACTTTTCAGATTTTACTCAAAAGTGATAACAGAGTAGATTTGTAATGTCACTTTCAGACGATACTTTTCCTGTTCTGATATTCCCTTGTTCTTGTGTTTATTTACTAGAGTTTCATTTCCCTTGCTTCTACACATTTAATTTGGGAAAACTATGACATCTGAAATTTTTTATGTCACTTGCCACTTGGAACCAATTAGATTGTTAAAATAATAGCTAAATTCATTTCCCTCATCACTTGGATATCCAATGATGGACATTTACATCATGTAACTATCGGTTGTGAAATGTCACTTATTACCATCTTCAGGCTGTGGAGTTTTCAGCACATTTCAGTTTGGGGTCCAGCACTATTTCGTCACTATTTGACAGGATCATAAACATCATGGGGTCCCAGATAGCATGTGTTTTTACAGAAAACAAACCATACTTCTAACAGCAAGAAGAACTTAAACACCTTCTGGTGCTGTGCATGCTGGTGCAAATCTGTAGTCCTATCATTTGGGAATCTAAGGCAGGAGAATTTTAAATTCAAGGCTGATTTGGGTTGCATGGAAAGGCCTTGATTCTAAACACAAAACAAAGCCATGAACTGTATATTCATGACTTTCTGGTCAAAAGTCTTTTTACTCATTAGAAAAGAAAAATTTATAAATTAGTAAATTTTCAGGGTTTATGATTGCCAATATGTATTATAAGAATGTATATATGTAGGTATGCTTGTATATGTGTATATATGTGCTTTGTGTGTGTAATATGTGTGTATGTGTTTATATGTATATATATGCATGTGCGTATATGTGTGTTTGCATATCTATCATCTACCTTTCTATCTATCATCTAATATCTATAATCTAACTATCTACCATTTATTTCCCTATGTTATTGCTGCCTGATTTTGGATGCAGAACACACTGATGTCCCTGTCACTTTTGTTTTGTTAGGGACAGGGGTGTTTTTCTAACACTCTTTCTGATAGGACACAGACCAGATAATACAGTATTTGTTACTTTCTTAATGATAGTGTCTCAAGATGGTTTCAGTCTTGTCTACTCTTCAGTAAACATCATTGTGATACATGTGTGTAAGAGAACACTCACCTAGGGAGAGGACCCATCTTGGCTGCCCTGCCCCGTCCTCAGGAGTAAACCGTCCTATTTCTTCAGAACAATAGGCATAGTTCATAGAAAAACTCTTAGGTTACCTCACAAGTCTTTAGGTGTGTTATTTCCCTGCATGCCTCAAGTTAGTGAAGCTGCTTTGGCATCCAAAGTGTCTCTTGTAGTCTTTATCTGATACACTCTATAACCAAGAAATGTTTTTGGCAAAATTACCATTAGTTTCTACTATAGCCTTCGATGAAACATACAAAGAAACAAAATCAAGGCACTAAATAGGCTCTGTGAGCCTTTTACAAGGTTAGCAAATGAGAGTGGAGACTTAGTCAATGTCCCAGGTTGATGAGAGTAGGGACTTAATTAGAGTCTATTTAACTTTCTATATCGCCAGCAAACTTCTTCAACAAAGTCTGTCACTCTACTGAGGGTCCCATCAACAGATCATTCCAACAGATCCTTGTTCTGTTTGTGTAGTATGGAATTTGTTATGCAATGTGACAAAAATTATCGTGATCCTATTCTTATTGAAGTTTTTTTTCTTGTGTCTGAACATTACTCTAAAGCCTTATAACTCAAGGGCCCATAACTTAGGGCAAATAACTCCATGTTTCTCTGCTATAGAGGGGGAAGTGCACATTAAACCATAGTTTTATGAATGTAGATGTTTCCTAGGTACTGTATCTAAGTATCAGCTAGGGTTATCTAGTACTTTAATAATACTAGTGTGTTTTTTAAGAATATTTAAAATCACAACTTTCACATTCTGTATTTAGTATTTTGTAATGAAAACAATCTAGGAAATTTTTACCCTCCTGATGAATCTGGGTGCTCTTCACTGAACTTGGGAAATCTTTACTGGCACACATACAGGAATGTCGCAATGAGGGTAAGTAACCATCAATGAACCATGTGGTCTATTTTATTTTATTTTATTCTTTATGGCCTGTATGCTAGAGAAATCATATACTTGGTGGAATTTACTGTTCATTTTAATTGTGTATAATATAAATTTGCCAATTTTAAACATTGATTTTATACCTCATTTCCTCTTTAGTTTAGTACAATTTTATTTTGTTATATTCCTTATGATGCTATCTAAAATGCCTTCTATCCCCTATTCAGCATATATTCATGTATTAGTAAGGGTTTACTATCTTTTGTTCCATGGATAGAAAGATGCACAAACAAGGAGACCATTTTCAGAAATTTATGGTCTGAGAGGAAATAAAGAGTGCATATACACGTGTTAGAGGGATGGCTCAATAAATGGTGAAGACCACTTTCTGTTCTTGCAAGGTACATAATTCAGTTTCCCACACCAGGTCAAGGGGATCACACATGCATAGAAGGTCAGCTCTAGGGGAACCCATGTCCTTGACCTCTATAGTTACATACATACATGCCCATATCCACACAAAGACACACAAGAAAATAAAAATAGTGAAAATAAATCATTATTTTAAAGAGTTCAAGACCAGCCTAGACTGAGATCCTACCCTAGAAACAAAGCAAATCAACAACAAATACCTAAAAATAGTCAGACAGGCAAATACCTCATTATGACATTTATCGTGACAGTGTCAGGTTAGTAGTGGAGACAGGGAGGATGCCACATGAAGAGATGAGGAGCTTACTATAAAGGACTTCAGGGCTGTCATCCACATACCGCACCTGGGTTGGTGGCAGCCCCTCACCTGCTCTGCAGATGCATTCCTAGCCCCTCAGTTTGGGAAGGTTTGCAGGGCCTTCTGATCTCACACTGTTCAGAACGATGGCAAGACCCCTTACTATTAATTCAATAGTTAACATCATCAGCACCCAGTGTATGCAACATTCTCTATCCAGCCCTTCCCTCTGAGTCTCCCCATCTCTAAATATCAGACTTCTGTCTCTGCTTTCTCTCCCTGTTGTAATCACTCCAAAGCTCTCCACATCCCAACTGTTGTGGATGTGGATGTGATGACTGTTCTCTCCAGGGCCAGATTGTCTCAATTCCTTTCAGAAGCCTTCTCATTATCTCCAACACCGAACTGTATGTTCTTCCTATGCTCCCTGAGAACATCTCCCACACTCCATCATTATTTCCTCATTATTCATCAATCCTCAGCGCCTGATGCTCCCTTGGCAACTACCAAGGATAAATAGTGAGAAAGAAGAAAGTGTTCAGTGAATAAATTCATGATAGAGTGATGATGGGGAAGCAAGGGTTAACTCACATGAAGAAATAGCTGGTGCTGGATTATATATAAAGAAGTCATTAGTGACTTTAACTAGAGTTCATGCAACATCATTCCCTTATGGGTTCCATGATATATTTAGAGTTGAGCAAAACATGATTCCACGAAACATATTTTCAACATGAAAGAGGTATTAATTTCTCTGGAAGTGTTAGGATATAAAATCTATGTTATTTCACAAATCTATAACCAGAGAACTAAAATTAATGTTATATTATTTAATATGTAAATATAATTGTTCATCTGGTAAAATAGAGAAATATTAGCTATAAGGAAATTAAAGGAAGTCAAACATAATCAAAATTACCCTGAAGCAGTTAAGACTCCCTTAAGCATCTCTAAAATGAGACATGACACATCAATCTAGAAAATGACTCGTGTTCTGAGCTTCACATCCCAACTTAACACTTAGCAGGTAGTAATTATATTTGGCTTATTAATTTTCACTCAAAATAGCACACTAAAGTAATGTTAAAATATGTCAATTAGGTTGCCACCAGGTAAAACTACAAAGGTTATTTGTGTAATTCACAAATACTTACAATTATTGATAAAACTGTACTTGTCAAATTTGTACTTTAAATCAGTTTTGGTTTTTCATATAAACATATTTATATTCATTTGGCTTCTGGGTAACAGTGTTGATTAAAATTAACATCAATGTTTTTAATTCATTAGAAGATCTTGTTTCCAGGGTTAATTAAGATGTGTCTCAGGATTGTGTACATTATACTCTTATCTGTCCATGGAATCCGGTGTATTTTCATTAAGTGTCTCATGTATAGAAGAATTAGAGTAAGGAAGATAAAGCCATTCATTGTTCTAAAGCCTTATTGGAAACAATGATTACCATTTTGCTCGTTAATATGAGTCTCTGTCTTCTTCCCCTGGAGACGCTGAGTCAGTGTTTAGGGCTACAATTTTTACAATCTGCATATCAAATCAGCACAAAGGGAACTCTGAAGTTCATTACTGCAGTGGTTATTTTTCTTGTAGCTGTGACAACATACCCGACAAAAACAATTTGAGTAAGGAAGAATTTATTTCATTTCACTGGATACCATGTCAGGGAAGTCATGGTGGCTGAGGCACAAGGCAGCTGGTCACACTGCAGCCACACTCAAGAGGTGAGAACAATGGCTGCTGTTGCTCTGCTTGCTTTCTCTCTTTTATATAGTACTGAACCCCAGTTCTGGGATCATTATACCACGAGTAAAAAACAATGACATCTTGAAATTTGCAGGCAAATGCATGGAACTAAAAGAAACCATCATGAGTGGGGTAACCCAGACACAGAAAGACAAACATGGTATGTCCTCACTCATAAGTGGATATTAGACATAGAACAAAGAATTACAAGCCTGCAATGCAAACCCAGAGAAGCCAGTAAACAAGGAGAACCCTAATAGAGACATACATGAACTCCCCAGAAGGAGGAAGGGATAAGATCTCCTTAGTAAATTGGGAGCATGGAGGGAGAGGGAAGAGAGGTAGGAGAAAGAGGATGGGAGAAGGGGTGGGGGGAGGAGAACATGAGGATCAGGAAGGTTGAGTTGGGGAAAGGACAGAGAAGGAGAGCAAGGAAAGAGATACCTTGACAGAGGGAGCCATTATGGGGTTAACGAGAAACCTGGCACTAGGGAAATTCCCAGGAATCTGCAAGGATGACCCTAACTAAGAATCTAAGCAATAGTGGAGAGGCTACCTTAAATGCTCTTCCTCTAAAATGAGATTGATGACTACCTTATATGCCATCCTAGAGCCCTCATCCAGTAACTGATGGAAGCAGAAGCAGAGATTCACAGCTAATCACTGGGATGGAACTCCTTGTCAAGACCATGCTGGGGACACCCACAGAGACAGCTGACCTGAGCTGGGGAACCTGCATAAGTCTCAACTAGGCCCCCATAAGTGGGGAGCTTAGGCAGTCTGTAGGGCCACTGGCTGTGGAAGCAGCGTTTATCCCTAGTTCATGAGTTGGCTTTTTGGATCCCGTTCCCTATGGAGGGACACTTTGCTCAACCTAGATACAAAGGGAGGACCTCTGTCCTGCCCCAAACAGAGTTTGATGATTCCCCCGTGGGAAGCCTCACTCTCTCTGAGTAGTGGATGTGGGGGTTGGATGGGGGTTTTGTGGAGGGATTGGGAATATGGGAGGAAGAGGGAACTGGGATGGGTATGTAAAATAAGGTTGTTTTGAAAATAAAATGATGGGACTTCCCATTTTAATTGACCCAATCTAAATGAGTCCTGTGAGCAGGTTTCAGAACTGTCCTGATAAGTTACTCCAAGTTCCTCATGATGCCAATCGATATAATACAGAAGTTAGGTGCAGATTTCCAGGAAAGACATTAATATTACAACTCATACATGAGGGTGTGCTCTTGAGTTAGTCATAAGAAGCAATGACATTTTTGATTTTGGATGTAGGAATGAAATACACTTATTATGTGTTGTAAATATATAGGATGTTGGAAACATACTTGACTGTTTCTTATAAAGTAAACCCATATATTCCAAACAGGGATGTCATAGAATTAATAATAAAGCAAGAAAGAAACTTGAAATTTATTTAAAGAACCAACTATATTTTGCTCTTTAAACCTTAGTTCAGAAAGCTTTTTATCCATTTATTTATTAATCAGTTGTCTTAACTAGATTGCTGTCAGCCTGTACAATGGGCTCTGTGGAAAATTCAATAGTCTGTCTCAGTTGTCAGCTCTCACTGAGACACTTTGCATACCAGTGCCATTGACTGATCTTGGTTCATAGCCAATTGAAACAAAAGACTCAGTGATTCCAGTGATAATTCCCTCAGTTCTCTTCCCTCAGAAGACAACCAGTTCCCCTTATGCTCTGCTCAGCAACTCCTGCCACAAATGAGTTATTTCATCTGATACTTATGTGATCATTTTCCTTTGGAATTTGTGGAGAAATTGTAAAACAAATTGCAATCTCACAATGGGATATAAACTTGCAGACAGAAAATTTAATAGTTTGTTACCGCTGAAAACTAGCAGGAATCACATAGATTTTTCAAACAATAAGTATGTTTTGGTTCTAATTTCATTATTAATGCATGCTGTATCTGATAAAGTCCACACAGGGAAATAGGAGTCATTTAAGACATAAATTAATACAGGATTTGACATACAGATATTTAAGGTTAATTGAGCATAATTTGAGTGCTGCACTCACTGCACTTACTATTATGGCCTGAAAAGAAGGAAAAGAACACTAAGTGGGTCCTATGGCGTTGTTAGGCAGGTGTAGGTCTGAGAGTGCAGCCATGATGTTGAAATAGCCTTCAGAGATACCATGAAAAGAGTGCCCTGATTGGCAATGATAAAGTTCACTTTGAACAGGCATCTTTCAGGACTATCACACAAATACTGGACCAACAAACATATATCTTCTCCTATTTTCTTGCCATCCTCACAACTAAAGACTGTCTTCTTCAACTACCAGAGAAGCATCCATAATATCTAGATAGAAAAAAAAAAACAGCCTCACCAGTGGAACAGCAAGGGTTTTGCACTCAGTAGCATATCCATCAGGAAGAAGTAATGTTACTGTTACTATGAGAAAGTCAGGTCTGGACTGAAGACCAATCCACCTAGAAACAGGAGGTATTTCCTTTGTCTTTTTTCAATCTCCATTTAGAGTCTAAAAATAATAAATTAGCTTATAAACAATCTAGGCAATATGATGTTCAGATCTCACAGAATTTGAGAACCTAGTTGAAGAGAATGGGAGATGCAGATTCCATAGTCACAAACAATTCAAGTACAATGCATTGCCTGGGTTGGGCAGTAAAATAAATAAATACACACCACAAGAGCAACAGGAATCATCTGATGACTTAAAAGGTGTCCTTATGAGAGATATTAAGTACACCCACATACTTCACTGTTAAAATTTAGTCTTCTAAATGTACTAACCAAGCCTGGCCCTGCTTACCTTCTTAAATTAGAGCAGGTAGGGTTTGTTCAAGAGGAATGTACTCAACATTCATTAAATACTTGTAAGAGATGCTCCCTGTGTAGCACAATGCTGTGTAACATATTCAATTCAAACTAAACAGGTCTAAAGGCATCCAAATGTCTAGAAGAACTGAAACTAACTTCTTGGAATGACTTATAACTCAGAGCTGTCCTTCAACTGTGCAAGGCTGATATTAAATCAGTCTCTTTCTCATAGAGATGCAGTTATCTGCCCAATAATGCTACATGGTTTTTTGAAGTCTCCTGTATCAGTCAAAAAAAAAAAAAACACTTTCTTTTGGAAATAATTGTTTCAATGGGAATGTAGGAATGCCCAGTACCCATCAGAGAAGCAAAAATGATATTTACCACATGTTCAGGCCAGAGCAATCAAGACTGTAATTCACAAAATAGAGGTGGGTATAGGAGTGAATAAATTTTTAGAAAAAAATAGCAGTAAGCACCATAAAACTTATTTGATACAGAGAATAAAGGATGAAAAGGATCACAGAAAAACTCTCCAGTTTCTGGCTTTGGACAAAGTAGACTAGTCATCTATCACCTTAAAAATGAGGGAAAATAAAAAAGTGCACTGAGGAGAAAGTGAATGAGTTTCATTTTCAGATCATCAATTTGTTGCCTACACATCACTGAAACTTCTCATATTATTTGTGCCTTCTGCCTTGAATATATGGATTTTCTTTACAGTTGAGTAAATCCATTATTTCCTCCAAAATAAAGCTGAAACTACTAAGCAGTGCTGTTATATATATTCTTGTACTCTATGGATGTCTGGCTTTTTCCCAGCTGCTTCTCTCTTTCTTTCCCCAAGAGGCAGGTTCCAGGGCTAGACTGACGACTGTGCTGCACTAAATGCATGGTTCTGCTCTAAACATTCTTCTTTTGTAAACGTCCTGATTAGAATGAATTTAATGCCACTTCCTATCTATCTTTGATCCTGTATGAAAATCTACCTCAACTTTAATTTTCAGAATGTTATGCATAAGGGGCAGAAAATCCTAAAATTGATTATTTTCTACCAGATATCCTAAAGCCTCACCTTTTCCCTTTGTTAGCATATCATAGGTCAACATTTATGTAGTATATCTTTCACTCCTAGACTTTGAGCACCTTCCTTAAAGCTTTTTAGGCACATGGATGCCTAAAAAGATGTTAGAAGCCAGGTGTTGGTGGCACACACCTTTAATCCCAGCACTCAGAAGGCAGAGGCAGATGGATCTCTGTGAGTTCGAGGCCAGCCTGGTCTCCAGAGAGAGTGCCAGGATAGGCTCCAAAGCTACACAGGGAAACCCTGTCTCGAAAAACAAAACAAAATGTTAGAAACAACAAAAAGTTAGCTTATCCATGTGCTTAAACTGCTATGTATATGAACATAATAGTATATATTTAATGAGATATTTTTAATCAAAGTAAAATGTTAAAAAGAGGCAAAAAAGAGGCAATTCACAAAATAGGCCACACAAAAATGTTCAGGAAACAAAGAAAGTGATGGTGAGATTCACCAGTTGTCAGCAGCTAATTTAACATGATTCAGCCAGCCTTAAAATTCCTAGCAATTATACCAAACTCTAAATGTGTTCTGTGTTCTCCAAGACTACGAGCTTTTGAACTTCCTCTTCATAGGCTACAGATTTAGAAACCTTGGGATTGCAAAGTCTTACTGTCAGAGGCCTGGAAATTGTCTCCCACATTTATGCCAGCTTTACAAGTGAGCACTATCATTTACAAGGAGCTGGACATAGTCTGTAAGAAATCTAGTCCAAAAGGAAACTATTCTTTTACATCTTATGATTAGTAGATGGATCAAAGCCTAGCATTCACTATAATTAACTAGAACAGATGACACACCTAGTCATGTGAGCCAGCTTCACCACAGTGACATTGTGGCATCAACTTTTTTCCACAAGGCTCAACATCCCCCTTCTCATTCTGGTAAATCTGATCTCTGTTTATCTTTCCTATTATGATAGAATTAATAATGCCCCAAAATAAATAGGTTAACATTTCAGAGTGTGACATATTAGGAAAGAACACAACTTATCAAATAAAACTGAGAGTCCAAATTAGGAAACATTAAAGTTTTTTAGAGCTAAAATATAAGAAAAAATAAATTGCTCTTAAATAAATAATATAACTCATAAGGGTCGAAAACATAAAGTTAGTTCTGTACTAGTGCTGTAATATGAAATAGAAGGCTAAAGAGCTGAATTCTAACAGCCAATAGAACTGGAGGGACAGAGTAGCTGAGTTTGAAAGTAGATTAAAAGGATTTGAGAAGATATTAAAACTAAGCAAGAGAAACTCAACAAATATATAGTAGCTGTTCCCCAAGAAAAAAAAGTCAAGAGTAGAGAACAAATTATTTCAAGTCACACTTTCAATAAGAAACCTCTGAGAAAATATTTAACAGTAGAAATTGAACAAGTACATTGGGCACCTGAGAATATGAGCTCAGAACTACCGACATAAAAGTGAAATTACTGCACATTAAAGACAGAACGAATCGCTGGGCACTAGAAGTGAAAAGAATGGGAAGCTACTTACATTATTCTCATCCATTTCACCAGCAAAACATTCTGCCACAATAAAATGTAAAGCTCATGAAAAAATGCAAGAAGAGAAAATGGAGCCAACATGCTTGTGTTGTGAGGTATTCTGTCATGAGACCTTTATAAGGAATGAAGTATGTAAGGAATTGAGACAGTGACTAGTGCTGAGAAAAATACAATCAGTAGAGAATAGATTAGAATTGGGTGATAGATATGATGTGAACTGAAATATCTTCATCTGTCTCTATTAATCAATTATGTAGAGTCTAGCCATCAATAGAGAAGGGAATATAGGTAGTCAAGGCAAAACTGCTTGACTGATGTTAGTAATATTAATATACATTTATGCATCTTATAGTGCCATAATTATTCTGATAATTCTGTATATTTGTTGTACAATAAAGCAAGTGGTGAAAATTCATTCATCTATATTATCATTCTGTCCTAAATTTCCATTTCAAGTATATGGCTAGTGGTCACGAAATGCCACTTCCCAACTAATGAATGAAAAATTACATAAAAATGTCTGATTGTAGGTTTCTAACAGTGATACCCAAACTGCATTTGTTGTGTCTTTCCAAACAGTTAAAACTGAGTAAAATCTTGATGAATAATACAAAAAATAAAAAATAAAAACAATCCCCAAATGGAAGAATATTTTGGAGACTATGAGATGACCTGAACTGTGGAAGGTGAAGAATTATATGTTCCAAATTATTTCTTGAAAAAAAAATATATATATACACACACACTATAGTAAAACCACCTCATCATCTTAGAAACAGATTCAATGCAAAGACAAAATCAAGAATCTATGTTGCCTTTCCAAGGAGCTTTGTAGATTGCTGTAGTAGTCTACTTTCTGTTACTGTAACAAACAACCAGAAGCCGAATTATGACTAAAGAAAAGATATTTATTAATCACATAGCTTAATGCTAAAAGGCATGGTTCCAACATCAGGGGCTTCAAGGCTGGGGAAATTACAATAACATTAGTGTGAGTGTGTGTGCGCACAGGTGTGCTTTGCCTGTGTGTCTGCAGTTGTCTGTGTGATAGAGCATCTTGTGATGGATATGGAGCCAGAGACTGGCTCAGGGGCAGGATGGAGACTTTTATAACAAAGTATTCTTTGAGTACCAGAGTGGGAATCTTACATGTCTCCCTTTAATATTACCCAAGGACATTGCTTCGAATGATCTAAAGACCTCCAGCTAGATCCCCAATTTGGTAAGATGTATTTATTGATGTTGTATGCATGTGTACCTTCATATATTTTGGTGTACTCCAGGTGAGTATAGGTGCCTCTGGACGCCAGTGTTTCAGATTCCCCAGAATTGCAGTTATAAGCCATTGTGAGCTGTAATATGTGGGTTCTGGGAATAATACTATGAAGAGATACACGTCCAGAGAAAGATTCACAATTGCTCTCTAAGGCTAGTTGTGGGACTAGGAGGGCGGCCAGGCCAACACCACATATCCCTATCTCTTTGTAACTGATCTAAATTCAGTGTGAACAAATTCTCCTTTATTGTCAATTGACTGAAGCACAAAAATGCTTTCACATATTTTATCCATTTTCTTTCAATGGGTCAATATGGGGAAGAGTCTTAAGGTGTCCATAGATCCAGTCACTTTATCTTCAAAATGATGTTGCTTGGGCAGTTGATGTGTGATGGCAATCCAGGCACAGTGTAACTATGTACAAAGCAGGCAGAGAATGTCCTACTAAAGACATCCTTGTCTCCCATACAGATTTATTTATGATCCTAACCGGTTCCTTTCACTGCTGCCCAAGTCCTGCACATCCACACGAAATCATACTGAAACTTGTAAGACTCCTTCTTTGTTTCCCACATTCAATCAAACCCTCACAGATTTTATTCCAACCCATTGTAATATTTCTGCACATTTTTAGACTTCCAATATTTCTTCCATTGTTTCTTTGTGAATGTACCCATTGCTCCCGCCAGGTGGCCTTTTCCCCTATTATCACATGTTGGAACAAAATCATTAATTTACCCACTCAAAGCCATTCACTCATAAATACCGCAGTCAAATAATTATTTTTCTTCAGCATGACCTTTTCATGTTTCCTTCACAGACTCACACTTTTCCCTAAGTACACATAATATTTGGATTTATCTGTGCTGGTATTTAAGGTGATACTCAGTGTCCATCGAAAACCACAGTTAATAAACAGACCATTTCTCTCAGGATGCCAGAAAGTACAATTCAAGGAGGAAGTCTTCTTGGAGTAAGAGAACCAAGAAGTTCATATCCCAAGACAAAATAGGCATGACCCTCTTTTGGTGTTTGGCAGCAAACACAAGTCTCCAAAGCAAACTAAGATTGAAATGAACATGTGTATCACAAGCTCCATCATTCCTAGCTCAACTGTGACATTTCCTATGGCCTTGTACACACTGCTCTCTTGGAATGAGCATGTGTAAATACTGATAGAATTTTTAAATTTCTTTTACTTTATCAGGTAATGATTCTGGATATCAGAAGGGCTGTAATACACAGACTGACTTTGCTTCTCAAGTGTGATCTTGGATTGCAAACAACAGCATCACCTGGGGCTCTCTCTGGGCCTTCTGATTGCGCTCTCCTCTTTAGCAGAATGTTCAAGAAGTTTGCACAATAAATTTGAGAAGCCCTGGAACCAGACTGTATTCTCTGTAATTTCAGAATTAATTTTACTCAGTGAGCAGTTAGTCATTTGGTAAACGCTTTGGGTCATTCTTTCTACACATCTATATGAAAGGAAGTCCATAGGAACCAATTACATATCTAACTTGACTTAACACTGTGCACTTTATCTAGTTCCCTAAGAGAAGAAAGTATTGCAATTTTATACCCTGTTAATTTGAAATAAAATGATAATGGAATGCATATTTGTTTCATATATATATATATTTCATAACTAGATGAGCTCAGCTCAATTAAGTCAAGATAAAATTTATCTGGTGATATTTTCTTGAATTTTAATTTTTGTTCTTTATTGTTTTTACAAATTTGTTCAGCACTGTGCCATTCAGAAAAAGCATGAAGTTTTCTATTTAATAATATCGGATGTGGTATAGGTTAGTTATGAGATACTGATGAATTACTGGTTCCTTTGGGATGTGTGCTAACAGGCTTCCTCAAGTTTTAATTAATGTCTTTACTCTTCACCTCAGAAATGTAATGTCATTCAAAGCCAATACAATGAAAATCACCACTTAAGCATTCAAGGACAGACCCTGTATTTCAATTCTATTATTTAAATCCATGAGTATAATATATAATGTTTCAAGAGGATGAAAGATAGTTTTATGTTACTCATCAAGTATCCCTATTCCATTGCATACAATCTTGTTAACACAGTAGATAGCATCCAAGATGAGTCTCAATTGTAAGCCTAAAAGGAACATTGTAATCAGAATAATGTTCATGGTGACCACATATTAATTAAAACTTATTTATATTATATGTATATCTCATTAATCTTCATTATAATTTTTATAAGTAAAAGCTGAACTAGCTGGTAATTTTAAATGAACTTTGAAAACAGAATTTCTTCACAAAAATTCAAAATTTTATCATGCAATGTTTCTTCTGACCCCAAATTACGCACTTATAATAATAGGTAGATGTATATGCAAAGTCATTATTTAAGGGTATATTTACCACATCTCAAAAATCAATCCAATAACCTCAACAAGACATTTACTTATGTTTAAATGAGCTAAATAATTCAATCATTCACACTACATTTTTCTTTTCTTTTCAAGACGTTACTATTGTGCAGTTTTTAACTATTTACAAGGCAGAATTCATACATTTTATCTGAGGAAAGTTGGTAATACTTTAATTTTAGAAGCAATATAAATGTTCTAACATATTTGGAACTAATATAATGGCGTTTAGATCTTATATGCATGTACTACCTAAAATAACTTAGATTGGAAAGGGGAAAAAATCATTAGCTCTATAATGGAAAATGACACATGATTTTTGTTCAAAGCTTGGGAAATGACAGACAATGGAAATGTACCTGACATTATTTTTATGATGGCACTAATTCACAGTTCTCATATCTCTGGGAAAAAACTCAAGTCATATTCTTTGAGCTCTCCCTAATGTCCGCTGCTAGTTGAGATCTTGAAGCACCAGAGATTTATGAAAAAAAGATACAAGGAAGCCAAGAATTTTCACTCACTCCACATTCCTTGGTCATGAAGTAAGTAAATTAGTATCTTTTCTAACTAAGTAACAAAGGATCATTTTTATTTCACTGTGTATGTGGAATGTGACAGTATCTTCCAAGGTCACCTAGCTCCATCATATAGAATAATTTGTTAGCAGCTGATATGAGGAATTCTAGGGGAGTTATCAAAGACACAGTATAAACAATAGATTAATCCTTGTAGAAAGCGAGTTCTTTTTATAAAAAAATCTTGATACCAGAACAGAATATCCAGGAAGGCCCAAGGACTGAAAGGGTAACTTGATGCTATGAATGTTTCAGCCAATGTGAACTCCTATTATGACAGGCAACCAAGCACTCAGAAACACAACTGATACACACACTGAACACATGCTGACTCCATTTACAGGTTTTTCAGTGAAAATGAAACCAAAAAGAAAACTCTGCTAAGCATGCTGAGTAATATTGTTTAAAAAAACCTAGTAAATATTACAGTTCAATGATGGAGGAACTTGAATATGTAAAATGATGATATTTTTCATGGGTATCATCCAAATGAACTTGAGACCAAATTCATTTTGTCTAATATTGTTACTGTGAGCCTCCTTATCAAAATAAACTTGCTCTTTGTTAACTAATGCATAGCATATAAGAACTACAATAAAGTTTCAAAATTACTCAGCCCATAGTTTTCCTATAACTTGTTGTCAAATGACAAGCTGATTTTCAATATCAGCATTGGTGTTTAAGGACAGTCCAATTATTGGAGAGTCACTGATTTTAGTGATAGTTACTTTGTCAAACATGCCGAGAAAGGAGAATGGATTGTGTCCATCAACATATATATCTTGCTTGAGTTCTCCACATGAAAGGACCTCAGGTGTAGGTGATTAAGCAAAATAAAGATTCAAAACTGCTATTCCTACAATTCAGGGTTCTCAATGAATGCCCAATTACATGTAAAATATTACAATGTAGGAAAAATTCCCGTGATGATGGGAAGTATTTCAAAACCATTCTGCTGAAATGAGAAAATATTTTAAATCCCTAGTACTGAAAACTATCCAACTTGGTGGCTTCTTGTTATAAGGAACACTTCAGCTTCCATTTAATAAGAACTCACAGGCAGGATTACATCAAGAAATACATTGTAAAATACAGCACAGCTGGGGCTGGAGGGAAAGGTAGGCTAGGAAAGAGCATGGACATGTCTTCCTCGTGCCCAGAAGAACCAGCTGGTTCCCAGAACCATGTCAGATGGCTCACAACTGCCTGTAGCTCTACTCCGTGGATCTTATCTGGTCTCCAGGAGTGCATGCTCTAACATGCCACATACATACAATCTCCACACTCATACCCATATACACACATTAAATACACATACATATACACACTAACACACACACACATACACTTATACATTAGCACACACATATATTCATACATACACACATATATACATATATACATTTACATATACAGATAGACACACATAAAATACACACATACACATACTCACATACATGTACACACATACACATATATCCATAAATACATACTAACATATACACAACACACACAAGTAATACATTTAAAAATACACTATTAAACATCTTAAATTACTTAGTATTATTAGTGATTAAGTAAAAATGATTCCTAAATGATAAGTAAATATTTTGGTGTCAAAACTCTGCATTTTGAATCACATAGTTCTCGACAATGTCTAAAGTAAACATGCACACAAATAGAAAACAGTGCAACTAGGAAAATATTTATCAACCTTGTAAATTTACATAAATGGAAGAGAGTCATTGAATTTACACAGCACAGAGTAGTAATATCCTCTCTCTGCATCTCTCTCTCTCTTATCATATATGTATGATATATACATACATATGGTTATTTTAATTGGACCTTCAAGATCACAAATAACCATGACAATTCCTGCTAATAAAGAGTAAACATGGAGTATAAGGAGCAAATAATGACACCTGCAAAACCCTAAACACAAGTAACAGGAATTGAACATTAGAAAGTTTTTTTTTTATCAAGCTTTTCAGACAACCACAACTGCTTTTACCTTCTGACCAATGAACTAGTTCAAAGTTGTAAAAAGCAAAATTGCAGTACTTTGAAAAGCTAGAAGAGCAGCTCACACATTGATGATTTGCTCAATCTTCTTCATTTCAGAAGTCTGTCCACGGTGATTTCCTACCCACTTATTAAAAATTGAAAGATAACAGCTATAAACACTCAGAAACAACAGGGAGTGAACAGATGAGGATGTTTTCAGCGTTTGCCTGGAGATTCTGACAATCATCTAAGTCTCGAGCTCCCCAGTTTTGATTGAGGCTCGATTACAACCTGACCATTTGAGCAGTAACTGAAACATAGGTTGTGAAGTAACTAATTCAGACCTGCTACCATGACACCTAAGTTGATGAGAAGACAGGAGTTGAATATCTTTCACTGGATCCATTTCTTTTGTGAAACAAACCAAATCCAGAAATCCACACCACATTCTTGAGATTCTACATAATTCTAGAATGTGAAAAAAATGCCATAGAATTCCAACTTTGCCTGAGTATGCACAAATATGCGGACAAATATATATATATATATATGGAGTATATATAAATATGGAGGTAATTTCAATCTAATCTACATCAGTTGATAATTATATTTCTATTTCTCTTCCATTATTTCTTCCTGGTATATACTTTGATGTCTTCTAATAATGCTAACATTAAAATAACTAATTAGCAGACACATACATACAAATATAGGTATATGATAAGTGCATATATATGTAATCTATACATATATAATATATGTGTAATATACATTAATATGTATATAAACATTATTGCAGAAATAAGTAATTTTGAATAACAGTCATAATTGCTAAATACATAAGAGAATCTTTAAAGTCTTAGTAAACGTAGTTTTACTATTGAAAGCCTTTTTCATTCTATTTTTTGTGTATAGATCCCCCAAGACAGCCAAATACAAAATCAATGTAAGAAGGACTATTCATACCAACTAGAACAACACAAATCTCTAATTCTGCCAATAGGAGTAGAAAGTACTCTGTCTACAACCTTTACTCCATTGCTGCTTGCTCATAGTAACTCTTATCTATTTTCCTCCATGTTACTATGTGTACCAAGCAAACCCATTTCATTATACAAATTTTTTATATTTTGCATCACTATTTGTTTCTAGTCTCTTAAATCAATATGCTTTGCTAACAAAACAAGGTTTTTAAAGGAATGGGAAGCTGCCTTTTTCATCTTTGGAGCATTGTCACTGAGCATTTTTCCACCCAGTAGAGGGTGTGTGTGATGGGTGGTAAGCAATCCTGGTGCAGTACAGGCTCTCAGGCCAATCTGCACCTGGGAATGCAACATCCAGAAAGATCACTTCAGTTTAAGCTTTGGTAGAATCAGAGCTGAGTAGCTGAAATCCATCCACCTGTGCAATACAAACTTGGCCATTTTTCTCATTTGATGACTTTTATTGCCCTGCCCCATTAACAAACAAACAAGCATGCCATTAGGGGGTGGAGATCCTATTGTCTTCATCCTGTATTTCAAGACCAAATTGGAACATCATTTAGTAGCTGTTTTTCTTTTGATTTTTCCCCTTTCGAAACTTCTAAATTGGAAATTGTATTTTTTCTGTTTATAGGTACACATGCATGCATGTGTGTGGTGCTATGTACATATGTGTATATGTGTGGCGTGTGTGTGTGTGTGTGTGTGTGTGTGTGTGTGTGTGTGTGTGTGTGTGTGTACGTGCACATGATAGTCAGAGGAAGATGACAGGCATCCAATGCAATGTCTTTTTGCTAGTGTCTCTGCTCAGTGAGTCCCAGGAATCCCTGAACCCCAACTTCCCTGGACTCGGATTAGAGATGCAAGCCACTGCACCTGGGTTTTTAGGTGTCTACTAAGGGTCTCAACTTTGGTGAATTATCATATTTATATGGCAGACACTTTACAAATTGAGCCATCACCACAGCACGGGAAGTTATATCTTTCATGTAAATGAATACTTAAACATTCAGAAACACTTATAATGTACAGTCCCTATTAACAAAAAGAAAGTCAACATGAGGGAGATTTTCCAAAAGTAAAGATTCGCAGGATTGAGGAAGAGTTTGGGGAGATGGTTGAATATGATCAAAACACATATTCAAATAACCAGGAAAAGTGCATATTCAGAAGAGATGATTCCAATTAGATGACAACAAAAACTGATAGAGAAAAAACATGTAGACAGTGACATGATAATAGTGTAAAATCGCACATTTGGCTGTTTAGCGGTTCTCATTGGCCTGGCTCACATTACTTACCAATACACTTGAACATGTCCTATAGATTGTTTTCCATTAAAACTGTATATTTCTCAAAACTGCTGATCTCTCGTCAATTCTTTATAGAAAAGTGTCATTTCCACATAAAGCCACTGGCACAACATAAATAAAGACCCAAGCATGCATGCCCTATGTAGTTAAAAACAGGCTCATTTCCATTGCCAGTTACTCCTGTCTGCTTCTGAGTTCATGGCCATTCCTGATGGACACTTCAAAAGCAACCATCTGAGAGTAGTGTTAGGCTCTTGCACTCACAGTTTGTGACCTTTAGTGTCCTCTTGGCTTCTCCACTTCCTGATCCCCCACAGCCATCTTCATCATCACAGTCTCCACTAGACTGCTCCAGCATGCCTCCACCACTGCCCGGCTGAAGCAGCTCCCTTGTG
Source organism: Cricetulus griseus (assembly GCF_003668045.3). Taxonomy (NCBI): domain Eukaryota; kingdom Metazoa; phylum Chordata; class Mammalia; order Rodentia; family Cricetidae; genus Cricetulus; species Cricetulus griseus. Next base: position 265,985,404 of record NW_023276807.1, on the reverse strand, counting down.
TTGGGTTTGGGTGATCTACCCTGTAGCAACTAAATACAGACAATGGCAATATACGTATTAACAACAAATGTACATTCTCTTAAACATTTTAGCCATAAATTAAGAAATGAGAATGACTCTCTTATATGAATTCATTAGTTCTGTGTAGATATCTAACCTAATCAAAACTTCATCATTTTAAACATTAAAAAATAACTGGATCCTGAAAAATGATGGGCAAAATCTAGTACCTGCAAAGAGTAACAGTCTACCTATTAACTCTAATGTGAGGCTTTGGAGAACAAATTCAGGCCTTGTGCTTCTAAGTGGTTTGCCTCAATGATCCCGTATTACTGAATAAGAAGAGTCTAACCACAGTCAATTGCACTGTTATACAATACAGCCCTCAGTGTGTTATACAATGCAATCTTGGCTGAGGATCTTATACCACTTTATAAACTGACAATCCACATTTCTCCAGGTATAGAGTGCTATCACTACACAAAAGAATTCATCAACAAGTATAGCATTTTAGACAGAGATACTTGTACGACATAAGAAAAGTTTAAAATTCAACTAACATTTCTGCAAATAATATTTTTTTTAACTCCACAATTCTTTTTTTGTTTTTTTTTGAGACAGGGTTTCTCTGTGTAGCTTTAGAGCCTATCCTGGCACTTGCTCTGGAGACCAGGCTGGCCTCCAACTCACAGAGATCCACCTGCCTCTGCCTCCCAAGTGCTGGGATTAAAGGTGTGCATCACTAATGCCCAGCATAACTCCACAATTCTTAATTCTCATGAATTTCATTTGCTCTTAAGAACAAAATACTTAATTTAGATAAAAATTTAATTTAAATAAAAAATTAATTTAAAAAGACCAAAATGCAATAGCCATTTCCCTTACAGACTAGAAATGCTATTAATATTTTGAAAAATACTGAAAATGTTGGAACTTCTTTGCAACAAGGTGATGATATGAATGGTAGAATATTTCACTTAAAACTAAGACATATAAAAATAATCTTAGATACGGCATTTATTTCTCTAAGGCAATTTTGTGGTACATATGACTAAACATAAGAAAGAAGGGCATTAATGTTGTAAGGTTATATCCCTCTGTTGTCCACTTAATGGGTGTTTATATTATATTTCTTTGCAAAAGACTGAGGAGAGGAACTCTGTAGGGGGAAATGCAGCCATACCCACTTGGGGGCTGGCACAGGTGACGCCGACCACGAACACTTGGGTGTGGTCAGAGTGACGTAGCAAGGCCTTAAATATGATGGTCGCAAGCATTCGGCTCTCTCTGTTCCCTCACCCCCCTGGTTGTACAGGACTGGCTCCATCGCATGAATACTTTCCTAATAAACCATCTGTTTTTTAAACTAGCTCCTACTCCATCGTGATCTACATTAATTGCGTTTCTCAGTAGAACTTCCATGGTACTAACGCACACGTAATAGTCAGACCTTCATCTGAAAGATCGCATCTCATACAAAAGAGCCCAGAGGAAAATAACACCACAACACTGACAACAAATATGCTTACTATTCAAGAATACTTAGAACAAGCAACTGGACTTTGATGTTCAGAAGATTCACAATTAAAAACTAACAGGTCACAAATCCTGAAACATGATAGTTTCTTTAAAATTTCTATATTTCTAATAAAAAACATGCAAACAATGATGATGATTTTAAAATTCTTGTTTGTCAGAAGGTTTCAAATAACATGTCATGAGAATTAATTTTAAAGGAGTAATCTCAAAGTCAAATGAATCAAATGCCATCTTACAGTGCAAATTCTCTAATGTGGTCAACAGGTTCGTATGTATGCCAAGTCCTGGAGATGGGCATGGGGCAGGGGTCATTGCAACGGGGAAACACAGATACACAGCTTTAAGCACTCAACCCTGAAGAGTCAGGGTAAGAAGTGGTTTTATTTTACAGCCTTTATTATTTATTATTCAAGTATTTTACTTATCATGTAGTGAGTATACAATAAAAGGCTTTGACTATGAAGTTCAAAATACTGGGAAATGAATCTTGACTCTGATATGAAGCATGGGGTTGGGTAAATTCCTTGAATAACTAAACAGCTTCCTCACATTTTTGTGCCTCTGCCATATTGAGAGAAAAACAGAAAAGCATAGTACTTTGAAAAAAATGTGCTAATGCATTAAAGGCTAATGCATTTAATTATTATTATCTACTATATTATACATTCTATCATAATGTTATTTAAACATGCAGTGTTAGCTTGAAGAATTATCTGGTGAGTAATCTAATTATGAGTAAGCCTTGTATAATGACAGTAGCGAAAGCCACACTCTGGTGGTATCTTGTTCCTTCTTTGATATTTACATTCTTCACCAAATTTTCCTCATATCAACTTTAATTTCCCAAGGATTCTTCCAGTACTTTACTGGGATCCAGGCCAGAGCACAAACAAAATCTCAGGCACAACAATATATAAATCACCACGATCCAATCCCAAGAATTTGATCTCAAAATTCAACAGAAGGATAGTCACTGTAAAACAATACTCACTATTTTAAGAAACTTTTTAGTTGAAAGTGACTAAACACATTGTCAGAGAATTGTTTGTTGATTTATAGTTGTCACCAGTCTAGATGAGCTGGGAACTGGGACAATGGAGCCAATAGGTAAATAAAATGTCTCATGCAATAGCCAACTTGATTCAGAGCATTTATCCTCTGAGGGTTAAGAGAAATCACACGAGTAAAGTTCCCACGAGTTCAAGCTATATCCAACCACAAGGATGAGTCTATCATGGCAATTTTTCCCAGGCAGGCATATAAACATTTAATTGAAAAACAGCAGCAAACAATAATGACTATCACGAAGTAAGCTCACTCCTCTTCCCTGTACCTTGGGGGAATATGAAATCATAATCCAAGAATAATTCCATGTAGAAATTGAGGTCACAAAATGCATCCTGTTTCTTTCTTTTTCTTTTTGTGAAGTGTTTCTCTCTCTCTCTCTCTCTCTCTCTCTCTCTCTCTCACACACACACACACACACACACACACAGAGTTCCCCTCACATGACTTTATTCCTGGCCTGTGATCAAGAATAGTGGGTCATAAAAATAATAAAAATGATACGGGTCACTTACAAAATTACCTGTGTTTTTCTCTGTATTTGTTCTTCACTTTAGCCTGTCTAGGAAATACCTAGTCATTTTCAGTACTCATGCAAATGTGCTTGCCTATTTATCAGTTAATTTGGGGTTTATGGAGAGCATGATTGTCTGGGTGAGAGTAATAGGATCAAATAATGTTTTAAAAGACAGACTTTTTTTTTGGCCATTTCCAGAGGCAGAAACTGGAATCATAGATGTTTGTGAAGTTTGATATAGTAAACCACAGTCTATGAATATATAAGATCTGGTTTTGATCAAGGCCGGTAAGGGTCCCATGGAAAGGAACTATGTGAGACATCTAGGAACTAAAATTGGAGTGACCTTCTAGTAGGGGTTCAGGTCACTGGTCTTATAATTCTCCCCACACAGTATCGATTCCCTGGATATTGTTCATTCCTCAGACTCCCAAACAGAGTCAAATGTGGCCAGCCATTGGATTTCTGCTATGTGACAACCTGCGCTCAGGGCTGGTGCTGCACTATGAGCTAATAAGTAGTTGCCACCTTGAATTGCTAAATGTCTGGTCATTTGCTTTGTACCAAGAGAAATTTAATACATTCAAATATCCACACTTGGACAACACTTACTTTTTGGAATCCTTTTAAAAATATTTTATATTTTTGGTTGTCAGCATAGCCTTTAATGGCTGAGCCCTCTCTCCAGCCCATTCTCTTTGGAGGGTCACATTGCTCAGCCTAGATATAGGGGGAGGGCTTTCATCCTGCCTTAAAGAGATGTGCCAGACGTTGTTAACTCCTGGTGGTAAGCCTTACCCTCTCTGAGGAGTAGATGGGGTAGGGTGGGGGTAAGGTGGGGACAGTGGGAGGAAGGGAGAGAGTGGGAACTCTGATTGATATGTAAAATGAGAAATGATTTGTTTTAAAATAAAAGAAAATCATGTCTAAAATATTTTTAAATTCTCCAACATTCTTTAGAAACAGATCTGCCTACAGGAAAAATGGTGCCCTTAAAAATGAAGTACCATTGTTCAACAATGTGTAGGTTTTCACTTTTTCTGTTTCTTTGTAATCGTATTTCCTATGTCTTTGTGTAGGAGATAAAACTGCTGTTCTTATGATGGTGATGTAAATAAATCCAGGATCTCACTGGGTCAACAATCAAAGGTTTGCTATCTACTCCCTTTAAAGGGATTGGTAGCCTTTTCCTACATGTGGTAGATGTACCTTATCTATTTCATTTACCAAGAAATTATAATAACTCATTTCCTCATATCTACTCTTACATGCCAACACACATTCATTTCTATTCATGTGATGGAACATAATTATCAACCTGACTGGACTGAGAAGAGCGTAGACACAACCCTGCCCTGATGAATGTTTTAAATCCCTGGTGGGTACAGAACCTGAGTAGACTATTGTGAGAACTAGAATTGTTAGATGGTAGGACCCGATTGGAAAGCGTGGGAATGTGCCTTGGTCACTGTATTTGTCATAGATCCTTCCTGTTAAGTTTCTACTCTGCTTGCTCTCCTCCATGATGTTAGGGTCTCTAATCCACTAGGACAGCATCATTTTCCCATAATGAGTACTCCACCTTGTCATCCTTTACCCTTAAAGCACATTATGTGCTTTAATACATAAAATCAGTGGTTCCCAGCATGTGTCTGGATAGGAGGAAACATGATTCCAGATAGATGAGTCATGGAGAGAACGACAAAGGGTAAGGGTCTTGGAAGACTCATAGTATGGCCCTTCTTGATTTGTTCAAATTAAGGTTTATGAGAAATTCCTCAAGAAACAGTCTTGTCTCCTTGGGATTCACCTCACATTTTTCAGTTTTACATAAGCAAATTGCAAGTGTAATCACTTGCAACAAACCAATATACATCTAGTAAAGAAGGCAAAGTAACAAGTAAACAGTGGCCTGCCAGTCAAGGTCCCTAGAATATACTAGTATACTTTAAAATTATTTGAAACACAACTTTTCAGACCCAAATTCTCTCTAAGAACAGTGCATCTATTATCATGTAGGTGTGCTGGTGTGGTCTGTCATTCCTCATAAAACAGGCCCTTCCCTTTTCTGCGACTCATAACAGTGACTTCTCAAGTTCAAATAGCTCCATTGAGTCCTACATATATTTCTAAGCTTTTCTTTATAAAAATAACAACAGTAAACACTGTTCCATCAACTGAATCAACATTCTTTTATGCATGTCATAAAATCTGATGAATGGTACATTTCTCAGAGATGAGGCCATGACTTAACTTTCCATATTTCCCTCATCATGACTGAAGTACTTCTCATAGGGAAAAATTATAGGCAATTAATAATAATATTAATAATCAATTTTATTATTTCTTTGGAAATACTTCATTATGCATATCTTATCATTAATTCCCTCTGATTCCAATTAGTTTTAGTATTTTTTTTCTGAAATCATCAGTAGTCATGAAGTTCTAGAATAACTGGACCTATTCTTGCTGTTAACAAAATTGGTTCACTTATGCAGCTTATGGCATTACTTGAACATATGCTGTGTAACAAGTATTTTGAAAGATAAATCATCTACACTAAAAAAAAGCAGGCACTGTTCTTAGAAAGTACCCCTATAGCTCTTCTCTTCTCTTCTCCTCTCCTCGACATGGAGGTCAGCCATTAACCCTGTCCCTCTTCTCTCTTAGTCTCTCTACTCTGCCAGGCCTATAATAAACTGGTTAATATGTCTCTTAGTCTCATGTCTCATCTTGCACCTCTTCTTTTAATTCTAATTTAAGCAAAAGAATAACATTTGGTGCCATAAGACTCGGCAGGTTTCCCCAGCGTTTTCTCCTGCCTGTGGCAGTCTTGAGATGTGCTGGGACCCTGTGAGCTTCAACCAGGTCGCTTTTCCAACTATCTCTGGAACCCACTCATCTGCCTGTTCCCTGCAATCTGCTTCTTATAACAGAGAGATAGGCCAGTTGCTGGCCCCACCCCATTTCCTCCAAGAAGACTGGTGGACACTGAAGAAACTTCATTTCGAGTCAGTGACAAGGCTAGACACTGAGCAACCCTGCCCTTTACCTAAACTTCTGCAAAGTACTCCAGACCGAGGACAAGAGGACAGCGGAATCGACTTTCCCCGCACTGCCTGGGACAATAGTAGGTGAGCCTTCCTGTAGTCCCAAATCCACAGGTCACATGCTATCAGCAAGAAGGCAGGTGTCCTGCAGCCCGCTACTATGGAAGGAGGACCTTGGGGCTGGCTGTCCATGCAGCCTGCTAGCAAGTCTGTGTTATTCTTTAATCATTAATTCAGGTAAAATCTTATTCTTCTCAAGAACTCTGATGCTTTTGACGATTGGTAGTCTTGCCAGCTTAAAGCAAAACAGATTTCAGGAGCAGGTATTTTAGGGTTTATCTATGTGAAGATAGGAAAATGTAAGGTGTATAAAGGTCTGGGAATGTAAGGTATAAAGGTCTGAGAATGGAAGGTCTAACATGGTAATATAAGGTGTATGAATTAAAGTTATAAAGGTCTGAGGATAAAAAGGCTTAAGTGATGATAAAGTGAGTTGAGACATTAAAAAGAATGAAGTATGTTCCCGATTTGTTTATTTCCCATGCTACTGTTCATAGTAAAGTTCTACAATACGATTATACGGTAACTACAAGGTCAAAATTAAGATGCTTTTTCATTGTCCTAAAAGTATCTGTCAATTTTAAAATGTTAATGCTTTCAACCAGGTTGCTTCTAACATGAATATACTGCTAATGTGCTTAATACTTATGTTTCCACAAACTCGAAGAATTCTTGTACTTTCCAGGGAGCTGAATTGGATCCAAACATCAGGTCAGATTCACTCCAGTTATTCGATCTTTCTCTGGTCCCAGGACTCCCTTCCCTCATGTTGGGACTCCTTGGGAACCCCTCCCTCATCTTACAAACTTCCCCTCAAGTGCCAGGACCTAAAAAATAAAATTATTCTAAACATAACCTTGTCCTCTGCTCTTCCAAAAGAGGTGCCAGGGAGTTCCATACAGCCTGGACTGCAATGAAACAACTAGCTACCCCAGGAGGTGGCAGCACCCCAACCTTCTCAGGTCCCCCAAAATGGTCAGTGCCCCCCACATCAGCAGGAAGCAGTCTTGAGAATTTGATGCCCTTATTCCTTATTCTGCCATGTCTAACACCCCACCGTTTTTTTTTTTTAAATAATAAGTAAAGGTGGGATTGAAAGGTTCAGGCATTATGCTGGCCTGCCTCTGTTACCTGGCAGAATCCACTCAGGCAGTACCCTAGTCAGCCCAAGTCTGCATGCAGGTGCAAAGGACCCCTTTAAAAGACACACCCTTGACCATTTACGCTCTCTCCTCTCCTCTCCTCCCCTCCCCTCCCCTCTCCTCCCCTCCCCTCCCTCCCCTCCCCTCTCCTCCCTCTCCTCCCTCCCCCTCCTCCCCCTCCCCTCCCCCTCCTCTCCTCTTCTCTTCTCTTCTCTTCTCTTCTGCTACACTCTCTCTGCCTCTCTATGGTGACCGGCATGGAGGTCAGCCATTAACCATGTTCCTCTTTTCTCTTATTCTCTCTACTCTGCCGGCCTATAATAAAATGGTTAATATGTCTCTTAGTCTCATGTCTCAACTTGTGCCTCTTCTTTTATTTCTAAATTAAGCAAAAGAATAACAGTAAAGGCATGACCACCATGCCTGACAAAATACTACTACCTTTTAAAATAAAAAAGAGAAAGTGCCCATATATGCTGTAATTCTAAGAAAGTATTTGTACATAAAAGATGAAATTAAAATTAGAAAAGGGACCAAAGACTTAATGTTATGACTTTGCTAAATTGTCTCTATATTTTAAAGAAGGAGTACTTTTAAGTAACCTGATTCCTAAGTCCCTGGAGATTTCTAAGAATTGGTTTAAAACAAACAATTGAAACTGAAGATAGATTTCTTAAATGCTTAAGTTCTCCACATTTGTTACTAAAATACAAAGGAGAGAGGGGCTCTATTGAAGTCTATACAATTTTTTTCCACTAAAATCTGCAATGTTGAAATAGTTCCAAAAATTGGTTCAGCTTATTTTGTTTTATTGTTTATTTGTTATTTCTAGAGTAGAAAGGAGACGTTAGTTTTACATTTGGGATATCAGGACAAGAATGCCTTCCTTGGTCTTCCTCAGAGGACCAGTGCTCCCCATTGTTCTTTTCCAATCCTTGACAGACAGAGTATGCTTTACTCTCCTTGGCTCCATTGGGACACCTTCATGGACAAGTACCTTTTCACATTCTACTCTTCAATCAATGTTTAGAAATCAGCCTACCTTCTCTCAAGGACAGACCATCTCCTTATGTTAACAAACCATGTGTATATTTGAAGAAACACACACAAAATGAATCTGTAGAATGAAATTGCTGCTTATTTCTGCTTTACATGAAATTCAGCCATATTATGAGGACATGTATTTGCCAAAACAAATCTCTCCATTTCATTCAAACACAATCATACATTCCACGCACTAAGGAAGGCATGATGTATCCATGTTTTTCAACTTAAAATCATAAATAAATTTACCATTATTATTCAAGCCCTAAGCATGCTGCCTCTGTAAAATAGGGTAAAATTTTGACTTCCTTTTGTGAGCACTGTTTGGGTTATATGCTGTAAACCCTCAGCACATTGTAAGTGACCATTGTGTGTGTGTGTGTGTGTGTGTGTGTGTGTGTGTGTGTGTGTGTGTGTCAGTCAGGGGGTGTTTAACTCCATCATTATTGTTACTGTAAATGTCTGCCAAATCCTCCTATACCAATCCTTGGGAGATGGCAACTATATGAGGGAACACCCAGCATCTATAACACCCACTGCTGCTTTAGCTTCACCATCGCAGTCAGCCCAAAGCTAAAATCATTATGTTTTAAGATTTTAACTTATTTCCCATTAGGGACAGGAGAAATCCAATCAATACATACATATTTATAGAACAATTAGAACAGAAGGAAGGACATGGTTTTGAGTGCCAGCCACACATTAATTGTATGCCTTAGGCAAATCACTTAAGCCTATTAAAACTCATTTTATTCTGATGAATAAAAGTGCTTGAGAAAGCATTTATCCACTCTGAAGTCCCACACTCCTTCACAGGGTCCTGCGCATGACCACACATCCATAAAATTGGGAAGACAACAGAGAAAGGACTACGTGTGTGTGTGTGTGTGTGTGTGTGTGGGTGAGTGGGTGGGTGTTCTCCTTTCTCAGTGTCATGCAACGTATGCAGGCCACTGATTAGCTGAAAATAGTCAGTGTTGATGACTGATGCTTCCTGCTCAAGTTTAATTGGTTTAGGAGCTCATTAAGGAGGCTTCTTACAGGATGTGTTGGTGGGGAGAATATCTGATGACTCTAAGGCAGAAGCACTTCTTTCAGCTGCTAAATTAATCTCTCAATAGACTCCATTTTCATTTTACTGTCTGGCAATATCCCACCTTTGCAAGAGGCTGTCAAACACTTGCAATGAAATCTAGCTTTGGCTGGCTCATATGTACAGTACATGTGCCATGAAAAAGAAACATCAATCACACTAAAATTAACTCCAAACCTGAGAGCACAACAATACGGTTTAAAACATTTCACATAATGGAAAATATCTAACTAGTCACTTTTTCTTTCATTGTCATTTACATGGCTGTATAAGGAGCAAATATGTGGTAAGGCAGTATTAATCCCCATACATTATTTCATTCATCCATTCCAACATAAACACAGGAAAATGTGTAATTTTATATTAATGATAAAATGCTCAGAGAAACCTAAAAATGTTAATAGAGAAATTATAACAAGGAAACAGCATATAGAAAAAAATGTTCAAGATTAATAGGTTTTAAACAATATATTTTGTGCACTGACTGAAAATAATTTTATGTATGTGTGCACATAAGTACAAACCTATATGTATTGCAATACACACACACACACACACACATATATATATACATATATATATATATATATATATATATATATATAGTATATGTATATGGACGTGAGTTTGTCAGATACCAAAAATAAATATATATTTTGGTTGTAAAGATATTGGCATATTCACTTTCATGTAGAAAAACAATGGAAGCTCAAAGCATTTTAATATTGGAACTCTGATCCAAATTCCCCATGATGGATTATTTTTACCTTCATAGACTGTTTCAAATGAGCCATAAAAGTCTCTTTACAGAACCTGCTCACTTTATTTTGTTTGCAACATAATTTCCCTTCCCCTAAACCTCTAGCCTTGCTTCCACCTCTACAGCCCCAATGCTGTTTCACTTTCTATGTTCTCATTAACATTATTAAAATCCTTTTACATATCCTTTAATGAAGAAGTATCCTATTGCTGCACTTTCCAATTCAGAAAATATTTTACCCATAAATCCAAATACAGAATCTCTCCAGCTCTTTATTTTCAACAGCAGTTAAACCTTTATAGACTATTCGACCTAAAAAGTCAAACAGATTTTACAGTATGTCATGTTATGTTAGGTTGACCAGACACAGAAGTCATTTCTGGAAGTTTTCTTGTCAGTGTTTGCATTAAGTTAGAGCTCTCTGATCTCAGTCTGTTGCGCCAGTAATCTGAAAGGTCACTGCTCTGTTGGCATTTGGCTTATGCAATCCAGACTGGCAATTTATAAAAGTCTTGTGATTTTTGTAAAAAGAACACTGAAGTTTTAAAAGGTTTACTAAATTTACTCCCTAAGCTGTATTGCTGTACCTCAGCCATCACATCTTATTCCCTACAAAACCTCTGTTTTCCACCATCACATCTGGTCATCATCTCCAACTCCAAATGTGGCTCTCCAGTCTTCTAAGCCACTGTGCCAAAATGGAATGGATGAGTGAATTATGAATTTGTGTCCCAATTCAAAACCTAGATATCTCAAGAATGAAGTAGAAATGGAAGAGAAAACAATTTTATGCAGAGCTCAGAAGAAAAAGTAAAGTGTCACCAAAAGAGGAATGTTCAGGCCAATTTCAATCAGTTTTCAAATGGTTCTTGCAAAAGCACTCCGAGCTTCTGAAAAGTATTTGTTGCAAAGAATACAACGTTTTTCACAAGACACCTCCAGGGTTAATTGTTGGAGCCTCTGTGTAAACATTTATGCTCAGTTGGCTAGGAGACCACAGGAAGTCAGTGACAGGGACAAAGGATTTGTGAGTAAGCAGTGGAGTGTCATGACAGCAACAGAAAAGTAGAGGTAGGGAAGGAGAAACTGGAAATTTTAAGCAAGGTGAATATCTGTAAAAATTGTTGGTGAAGCAAGCAAAAGTCTTTAAAAGACAAACTTCTTATTGCTCAAGACTTCCCCTATTGTTTGTTTAGTGGGAGACTTCTTCACTCTCACCCTCAAGCTAATTCACTAATTTTCTAAATCATTATTGCATAATCACTGACATGAAGACAACTAACAATACCGTGCATACACACATGACCTTAGAAATCTACTTGGCCAGACGTAATTACATATAAGAACTTAGAGTTGACACATGCTAGATTATAATTAAAATTAAATAACTTTCTAGGAAAGAATAAAGAGATATTGAGCAGTTTCATTATTTTGCCTCTCTCAGGTGTTGATCATACGTGTATTGTTCATGGTTTTGGTTATCATTTGGGAGTCATTTCTATTTAAGATGCTAAAAGCCTTAATTTCCCCACCTATGTGTTTGGAATCATGCAGATTGCCCAAATATCCCATGACGTAAGGTAAGATTTTGTTGTTTTGAACAGATGTGCATTACTGAGACTTTTCCCATTTTTTGTTTTGACTTGAGCCTGGGATTGTCTTTAGGAACTCATTCTGCTTGTCATACATATAATGGCATGTACTTATTAATAATTTACTACCGAGAAAAGGCTAAACTACTTACTTAGTCTTGGACATCATGCTCCTGGTATTACGAGAATCTAACTTAATTTCCAAACGATGGAGAAAATACAACTAAGCAAATATGTTCTAAAACACAAAGTCATTTGGTAAATTGAGTTTCTATTAGCCATGATCTTTCTAGTGAAGCAGAGGCCACAACAACAATGTTCTCATTTTCTAGTTAATGATCATAGACAGCACTAATTAAAAAAAACATATTTATTTTTTGCAGATGGGTGTTTTGTCTGTATGCATGTCTGTGCAGCAAATGATTGTCTGGTGCCTACAGAGGGTGTTGGATTCCCTGGACCTGGAGTTACAAAGAGTGTGAGGCATCGTGTGTTTGTTGGAAGTTGAACTGCAGTCTTCTGGAAGCCAATGATGCTATTTCTCCAAACCGAGTAGTAATAATTTATATGTACACTGATATGACAGTTAATGACTTTGGCCCTGTTATCATGGGGAGAACTTGATGTACAAGCAAAACACATTTGTATCCACAGAAACATATGCTCTTTTTACACAGAATCCAGGTATTGTCCTCCTCCTTTATTAACTTGGGGTTTTTCCCTTGCCAATTCTTTTTTATTAAGACATAGGGCTACTAAATTTTTAGCAGGACTATGTGATTTATGTCACTTAACTCTGTGCATTGCAATTATGGTCCTTTCAATGACATCATATTGCCTCCATCATAGGACATAAAATAAATAAATAATAGAATGACAAAATAAAAGAGGAAGAAAGGAAAACTTCAATTATGCCATATTGTAATGCAAGTGGTCCCTCTTTGAAAATTTTAATTAATCAAATTTCAATAGTCTTTTTGATTGAATGGTGAAGTATTGAAAACTCATTTGAAGTCTGATTTTGGCAACAATTCCAGATTTGCTCCACTGGCAGGCTGCACAAAATAGATCCTCAGGTGCTCAACTAACGAAAGATTCCCCTAAAGCTTCAGTGCATTCTAGGTTTACGCTGAGAGGAGCTCAGCCCGGCGTGTAGAATGACACCTTCATGCATTCCGGATGCTACCAGGCCTTACAATTTCACAAACGCCACTCTAGTATTCACCATCACCACACGATTCCCTTAGTCTACTTTTCTTTAACTGACCTATAAAAGTGCGAATTGTCATACATGAAATGAAGGGAAATGTTCTAGAAATAATTTGAGGGAAAAATGTACAAACTGTGAATTATAGTTGTTCTGTGCAGAGGCTAGAAGTGTATATTTTAGGATTGGAAGACAAATTCTGTCACTTACTGCTTAAATATGTACACGTAACTGTATAACTTAAGCCTGCTGTAGCTACACACTCACCGCAAAAGACAGAATGGAAATGCCTTAGGCCTCACTTATAGTTCTCAATTTAAAAATGTTATTTTAAATGTTTTCTTGACCACCCTCCCACCTCCTAAAGTAATAAACACACACACTTACATACACACACACATATATACTATATATATACATATATATTTATATGTATATCACGCTAGTATGACCTGACACACACACACTCTCTCACACACACACACACACACACACACACACACACACACACGCACACATTATTTATTTGTATATAACTATATACAAATACACCATTTTTACTTATCTCTGTGTGTATGGATTTGTTTATTTATGTCTCAGGCCATAATAACATTTTTGTAGGAAAATAATATTCTGTTTTTTTTCTTTTTTTATTAGCAAGAAAATTATTTTACATGTCAATCCCAGGTCCCTCTCCCTCCCTTCCTTCCCTGGCCCCTCCAGCTAGCACCCTACCCATACCATACCCTTTCTGCTCCCCAGGAAGGTGTTTTTAAGATTTATTTCAGGCCTCTGTAAGACTCATGAGAAGTCTCTTTATTTTCTTTCTAGATATAATATTTCCCCCTCCCCCACCAAACACACACACCTTGCCCAGTCGAAGTGTATGTTTCTTACAGAGTAAATTGTGTTTTTCTGAAACACATATTGACACCCTAGCTAGTAATATTCCAGAATGTTATTTTATTGGGAATAGGACCCTTTTAGAGGCAGCAAAGTTAAAATGAAAGTATTAGATTGCATCTCCATCCGGTAGCATTAAGTTCTTATAAAAGATATGCTTAAAATGGTGACTACTTGTTTAAGGTCCTGGGTTTGATCCTCAGCACCAGAAATAAATAGTCATGTTTTAAAGACCTCAGTACATACTTGCTTTTTGACATGCCTTTTTCTGGTTCACTAATGAAACAAACCATGTTTCTGACTTCCTGATGGTTTAAAACTGTACCAGGTGAGAATTTGGATATAAATGATGTAGCTGTGAGAATCTTGTAAAATAGATGTCTGTGGGTGTATCTATTTCCTGAAAACACCATATATGGAGAAGAGTAGTCACTGCTTACATTTTGGGAGAACTAAGCAGATAATTCACCATGCTTGAAAATCTCCATATCTCTGTTTCTCTCCTCCCTCCCTTCTATGTGTGTGTGTGTGCATATACAATGTGTTAATGATAGAAACAGAGTCTATGATAGATACAGGATTAATTCAGTGTTTCCAAGTTTCTTGGAGCAATATTTAACAACTGTTTTTTTTTTTTCAGTGAAATCAATTGCTTCCTGTAATTTTGAGCCTCGGTCTGGAATATGTTAGCTTGTCAGTGGCTTTCTTTTGTGTTTTTCTGTGTTTTCATTCTTCTCAGACATTTACTGGATCATTATCTCTCCAAATATATTTTACTATGCTTCCCGTTCTGGATAATTTCACTGGCTAGAGAATTTTATGTTGGTGTAATTTTCCCCTCAGCATGTTGAAAATATTGTTTCATTGTTTAGTTACCATAGTTTTTGTTAAAACATTGTTTTCTTGCTACTTCGCTTGCCTTGCTTTCATTTCGTTTTGGTTCAGCAGTTTGATACCTTATCTTTTTTTTTTTTTCTAAATTAGGTTGCTTAAATTTCAAGTTTCTTGAAAGTGAATTGTTGTCTATGATTCTTGCTTTTCCTGTTTCCTGTTGGAGACAGGTTGGGTACTACTATGTATATGCCAGGCTGGCCTGGCACTTAGGAATCTCTGCCCTTTGCCTGAAGAGTACTGAGAATAAGGCATATGCCAACAGCTGGCCTAAGGTAGCTCAAACATGTAATATATGACCTTTACCTGTTTCCTGAAAGAAATGTGTAATGACACTGGTGTCTCTGGTTACATCAGCAGGTCGCATCTGAACTTTCTGTCTCTGAAAGTGTGCTGAGGGAATAATTTACTTGGGCCTCTAGCTCTGAAGTTCATGGAAAGGGAATAAAATACAAACCCGAGAACCATATGGGAATGAATGACAGCCAGGGTATCAGCATCTATTGTCAAAATCCCCAGAGGAAGCAGAGACAAACAGAGAAGCTGAGTGAGTCAGTAGTCCTCTGTTGGCTTTAAAAGACAGCAAATATCAGTGGAAATCTGCCTTTGGCAGGAGTGGCAGGGAAGTCATGAGGGGGCTCAGGGCTTTCTGTTATCACAGTGCAAACAACAGACAGAATATGCCACCTCAGTTCTCCTGGCTGCTGCATGCTGAGGGACAGGAGGTTTTGAGGTGTTCAGTTGTATGGAATGCCCGGAGTTCAGCTTCTAGCACTAGCAAATAGTTACTGCATGTATATTATACATAAAGGATTCACTATTATTATAAATTAGGCAAAAGAGAAAATCATGATTTAATACAATCTTTACCCATTTCCATTTTAAATGTCTATCAGAGTTCTTTGATGGGTATTAGTCTTGCATTTTTTTTTCTTACTTCACTGTACTGGACATGTTCTCTCTTAGATGGTGGCAACATTCTGAACTATGTTGTTCTAAGCCCAAGTCTCCAGTGTAGCTGTCAAATTGTGCTCTGCCCATCAAAGAATATTAATATTTAATCTACTAAACACATAGGACACACATACAGGCACGCATGCATGCTTAGCATCCATGATTCTGGTTCCTGAATATTATTTAGTAAAATCTATTTAGCTGTATTTGTAGAGAATTTTAGCAGTAACAACAACAAAACAAAACAAAAACCCTAATGATACTTAGTAAATAAAAGTCATTGTTTTTTTTTACCCCATGAAACTTTATTTCACATCCTATTTTGTTTGAGTGGCGTGTTATTTGTTTGTTTATTGGGACTGGGACTCAAGGAGCCTGGGTTGCCTTGAATTCACTATGTATCCAAGATGCCCTTGAACTCCTGACCTTCTTGCTTTTACTCTCTGAGTCCTGGGTATACCCATGACTATGTCTGTAATTATGTAAAATTATGTAAAATTTTAATTATAAAACAGTGGTATAGGGCTGGAGAGTTGGTTCATAGGTTAAGAGCATTGGCTGCTCTTCCAGAAGTCCTGAGTTCAATTCCCAGCAACCACATGGTGGCTCACAACCATCTGTTATGAGGTCTGGTACCCACTTCTGATGTGCAGATATACATGGAACCAGAATGTTGTATACATAATAAATAAATAAAATCTTTAATCAAAGGAATTGTCATTTGTGAGCTTTGGCATAGTACCAAAGAACTAACCACAAGATTTCAAGAGGTTATAAAAAACAAACAAACAAAAATCAAAAACAAAAACCAAAAAACAGTGCTATAATTTTCTGAAACATACACTAAGGCAGCTTAAGAACTTTAACTTTTGTTACAGACCATGCCTTCAACTTGGCTTGCTCTCACTCTTCCCAGTATTCAGTAGCACACCTATGCTGAGCTCCTCACTCAGGCTTCCCTAGAAGTGAGCAACCACTCCTTCCTTTTACACCAAGTATTTCTTAGTCAACAATTCTTTCATCTCTGTGTAGTTGATCCATCTAAGTCTTAGGGAAAAAAAAAACACGGCCAACTGATTAATGCTTTTGACTTGAAGGCATGAAGAAAGACATCCTTCCAATATAAAATATGCTTTAAATATAAAACAATTATTTTTAAGTCACACCAAACCATCTCTCTCTCCTCTTCCATACTGCACCCTGAAGACAGAGGACTTCAAGAACAACAAAAAGCCATGCAGAGGGCTTCTCCTGGCACAAGGTCCCAGAATACATGCATGGGGGAGATTCAGGAGCTTGGCCTTGCTGGAGGAGGCACTTCACTGAGGGACAGACTGGTAATATATAATCTTGCCCTACTCCCTGTCTGCTATCTCTGCTTCATGTTTGAAGTTAAAGATCCCATCTCTTCTGTTCCTCATGGGATATCTTCTTCCTGCTGCCATGCCTCTACCCTACCATGAGGGATTCCTATGCCTCTAAATCAGAAGCCAATATAACTCTCTCTTCTTTAAGTTACTTGTGGTTTGGTGTTTTATCATACAGAAATTAACTAAGACATACCGGCTGTCTTGGTAATGGTTTCTATCGCTGTGAAGAGATATCATTACTATGGCCACTCTTACAAAGGAAAACAGCTAATTGGAGCTGGCTTACAGTTCAGAGGTTTAGTTCATTGTTATCATGGTGGGACATGGTGGCATATAGGCAGACATAATGCTGAAGAAGGACCTGAGAGTTCTACATTTTAATCCACAGGGAAGCAGGAAGAGCGTGCATACCACACTGGCGTCTCTAGAGCATAGGAGACCTGAAAGTCCACCTCCACAGGGACATACTTCCTCCAACAAGGCCTCACCTATGCAAGGAGGTCATACCTGATAGTGCCACTCCCTATGGGCCACATATCTATGGGGGCCATATTCAAACCATGACATTGGCACAGTCTGAAACAGCACAGAGCATCACAAAGCAAGAACAAACATTACTCTTATGTTTCTTCTGGTGTTTCTCTCATTGTAATGCCAACAAGATTCAGACAGAGAAATTCCACCCGGATAATTTTTAATCCAGAAAACATTCCAAAATACTCACCTATGATACCATAATTATGTTAATTATTGCCCACTTAACAAGCCACAGTGGGGATTTAATCTTAACTCATAATGTCTGAAGGGCCTTCCATAAACAATACCCAAACCACAATAGTAGTTTCCATTGTCACATCAAGTGTAAGGAAAAGAGAGAGAGGCAGGGTCATCATGAATGTGTCACTGTGTCACTCCTGTGAAGTGTGTGCTCCCCACATTCTAGGAAAGGAGATCACACAGCAGTGAGCATAGTTAGGCAGATCCAAAGCCCTCAGAGCCCTGTCTCCATGGCGTCATTCAAAGAAATCTTTGCAGATTTCTTCTTTGGCTATGATGTTGTTTCCCTTTATTGAAAACAGATTCTTCTCTTATACAATACATTCCACCTTCTGTATCCCATCCCTCAATACATTCCTCTTCTGTATTTTCTTCAGAAAAGAGTGGGACTCCAGGAGACAGCAGCCAAATAGAGCAAAACAAGATGCAATAAGGTAAGTTGGAAGCCCTCGTATTGAAGCCTGACAACCCAATAGGAGGAAGAGAGTCTCAAAAGCCAGCAAAAGATTCAGAGATACATCAACTCCCACTGTTAGGAGTCTCCCAAGAACACCAAGCTAACAGTTATAACACATATACAGAGGACCTGGTGCAGACTCATGCGGACCCCATGTTTGCTGCTTCAGTCTCTGTAAGCCCCATTGAGCCCTGGTTAGTTGACTCAGTGGGCAATGTTCTCCACAGGGTGCTCTCCATCCCTATGACTCCCCCTTTTACACATGGTTCCCTGACCTCCAAGGAGAGGCCTATTCCATGAGAGTGAGCCCATGCCCTGTACTACTTTGATGGCCAAGAACCTGAGACTGGACAGCCCAGAGACCTAGGGTGGAACAAAACATGACAGGCAAAATAGAAATGACAATTAAATTATTCCCATTGATAATCTGCTGTACTTGTATATCAGAGCTTTGTCCAGTTGTCATCAGAGAGGCTTCCTCCAGCAGTAGATGAGTGTAAGTGCAGAGATCCACAATCAGACATTATGCAGAGAGAGTCCAATTTTCCTTCTTTTTTTCTAAATTGACAGTATTTAATAGTATCTTTTATTTTTCTCCAATTTTTTATTTGGGTTAGAAACAAGATTGTTTTACATGTCAGTCCAAGTTCCCTCTCCCTCCCCTCCTCCCCTGCTCCCCCCCAACTGACACCCTACCTATCCCATACACATTCTGCTCCCCAGGGAGGGTGAGGCCTTCCATAGGGGGTCTTCAGAGTCTGTCATATCCTTTGGGATATGGCTTAGGCCCACCCAGTTATTTTTCTTCTCAATGGACAGAATATTGGTGTCTATTTTCAAAATTTGTTTCTCCCCTTATAGAGCTGAATAAGTAAACACAACAGTTTGTTTCCTCACTCCCACCAACCACTATTGTGATTGGTATGGTGAAGAAACCCTGTACACCTATGTCAGCCCCTTCAGATTCTATAGATTGGGACACACCAACCCATGCAGTTTTCACCTCCCCATTTACAGCTGTTAAGCATGGTGGCTGCTTTATGGTCTCTACTTCTCCTTAATCCTTTTCCTGGAAGCTAATTTTTTACTGTTTATCTGAGTATACCATTGAGATGTCAATGCAGTTAACTGAATATTTACTGTTTACTATTTATTAGCTCATGCCTATACTAGGAATAAAAAAATTGAAAAAAAAACCCAGACAAGTCCCTAAATATCACATTTTCTAGTAACGTATCACAGCTCTATATAAACCCAATGCTATTAACCTTTAAAATAATAACTTGAAAGATGTTCAGTGAAGAAATACATCTTTCTGGGAAATATTATACACACTTTATTTGCAACAAAAATAAAAGTTTTGATGATTTATGTTTTTGTTTAATTCCAAAAATTTCCAACTTTACAATACATATATTAAAAACAAGAGTGTCATTTCTTTTTTATACACAGTATAGGTATGGTATTTCATAAATGCTGTCTCTGAAGTTTCCTGACCTTTATGTATTCAGTTCCCTCCTCTTGTTTACAATTTGACTGGGCTGTAAAGGTGCTGCCATTAAGCAATGAAAATAAACAGGAAAAGGTCAGCGTATTTCTTCCAATGGTTGCTTTCCAAAAACTGTTCAAGACATTCAAATTCTGCCACACATTTGCAAGTCCAAACTTGTAAAATAAATCCATGGTGACATAAATGAGCCTCTGACTCCAGATAAAATGTGTGACAAACATGGTCAGAAAGCCCAAATTCCTGTCTTGTCTTTTCTGTTTTCATATATTAATGTCAGTCTCCAAAGTTCCAGAAAACTAGATAGGGGATGCACTTCTGCCTTGTATAAAATAAAACATAATATTCTTGAAAACATTTTCCAAGCAAAATTTTTCAAACACATAATTTGTACATATCAGTAAATTAGCCTATGGACATATTTTGAAAGTACAGGAAACATTTATAACTTACATTCTGGTAGCTAATTGATTTATTTATCACTCACTTATAAATGACTGATAAGTAAACAGTAAGGCATTTTGACTTCACCAATTAATTATTTCAATGTGTGACCAAAACCACTATAAGAGGATATACATTTCTTTCCACATGGCCAATTGGATGAGAACTAAGACATCCCCTTTGTTTATTGGTGCTTTTAAATTATTACTTGTGTCTAATATGCAGTAATGGGCGATATTCACCACATGTAGACAACCTCGTTTTCTCCAATAGAACACTTTAGTGTTGATTCCTTTCTACTATGCCCTGCATTTCTTCTTCTTACCATTGCTTCCCTTTGGAACCTCAGAACCCGTTCCTTCTAGTACTTCCCACAACACAAAGCAAGTCATGGGACGCTGAACTTGCCCCACATCACTGTAGAAACTAGAGTTGATCAGTTTTGCTATACTGGGCACCCATTAAACCCTCTCTCTTGACTCCCTGTAAGGTTTACTGGCCTACCTCATGGTAATTATGATTATACAGAGCTTGAGGTTCTCATATAAAAGAGAATGTGTTTGTTCACATTTCCCTGTCTGGCTTAGTTCACACAACACAGCACTTGCCAGTTCCATCCAGTTTTCAACAGATGGTAGGACTTCATCCTGTGTGTGGTTGGGTGACATTTCATTGTGTGTATATAACAGATGTTATCATATAGTCATTGGCTGATAGCCTGATTCCATATCACTACTGCAGTGAATATTGTTACAATACTCAAGTCTATGGCTGAACATTCCCAATCTCATCTGATCTCGGAAGCTAAGCAGGCTCGGGTCCGGTTAGTACTTGGATGAGAGACAATATTTATGAAAGGCAAACATGTCTTTGCTATGTTAATTTCAGTTTCCTCAGAAACAGGATAGCTGGATAAATGGAACACCTGTACTTAGGATTTTTAAGCAACCCCCATATTCTCCATCATGCTTATAGTAACTTGAAATCCCATCAGTATTAGGTAAGAAGTCTCTCTGCCAATAGTTTCACAGCACTTATTACTATATTTTGAATAATAGCTGGTCTCACTGGTAAACTCTCACTGTGATTTAGATGTGAATTTAGTTCATAGATAATAACAGTAAGCCATTTTCCCCACTTCTCTTGCCTACTTATATTTCTTCTTACAAGAAATATTTTTTCTTACTTGCCTTTTGTTTTCTTTTACTCTTGTTTGTTTGCTATGTGGTTCAGACTGGCTTCAAACTTGGATCCTTATGCAAATGTTTCTGAATTGTACTACTGATGATGCGCGCTACCATTTCTGCCTCTTGCTTTTCAAATTTTGATTGAAACCTTCTCACTGAATTTTTATTTCCTTAGATAATACCAATAACATTCCTTACATTATTCACACTCACAACCCTTTTTGTCCACCCCCATTTTAACAATCCAGCTGCATAAGTATGTGAAATAGGCCTCCAAAACCAACATTTACTAACAATCAGTCATAAATTTATTTCAAAACAATTCTCTGATGTGCATACAATTTACAACACTTTAAATGTGAGAGCAAATTTGAAGGCTAATGACATGAATTTGCTTGTTTATTTGCACATGAAGAATTAAATCTTGGCTGAATATTTGACCTTGCAGGTGTAGAGTACCATTCCGGTTTTATAATTATTGCTGAAAACACAACTTCACATAAACATGTTGTGTAATTGGCATATGCATTTAGAATCATTTTATAAATTCTGATTTTTTTAAACAAAATACAGGTAAGCCATTCCAATAGCAGTTTTCCAAAACACCAGTGCATTCCAAAGTTCTCCATCATGGCCCCGGTGTCTCCCTCTGTGTTCCTAGGGAAACACCACCCTCTTTTGGTTGTGGTAGCTTTATAGGAGGTCTTGAGATCATTCATTCTAATGTCTTCTGTGGTGATATTTTGTGTGCTATGTAAAATAAAGCTTGCCTGAAGATCAGAGTGTGGAGCTAGCCACACTAGTTAGCTATAGAGGCCAGGCAGTGATGGCACACACCATCAAATCATAGCAGTCAGGATGCAGAGGCAGAGGAATCTCTGTGAGTTCAGGGCTACCCTCAGCAACATGAGATTGATGAAGTCTAAAAGTGAAACAGAGGCAGGTGGTGGTGGTTCATACCTTTAATCCCAGTCTGTGGGAGTCACACTCCTTTAATACTAGCATTAGAGAGGTAGAGACAGGGGTGATACGACTGGGAAGAAAGAGGAGCACAAGGCAGGAGGAGACAGGAGCTCATGGCATTCAGTCTGAGGACTCCTAGGACAGGATTACCCTTTTGGTCTGAGGATTTAGTAGAGGTAAGAAGTCTCTTTTGTGTCTAGCTCCTTTACCTCTCTGACTTTTCAGCATTTACCCCAATATCTGACTCTGGGTTTGTATTATTAAGACCAATTAGAATTCATGTTACAGTCTTCAGGGTTGGTCATAGCTGTATAAGATGCCTTGAAATCATTCATTCTAATGTCTTCCATTTGATTCATTTTGCTCACTGTTACTTTGGCTATGTGGGAGCTTAGTTGTTATTTTTTTTTTTCTCATGAAATTTTGGATTTATCTTTTTCTAGTTCAGTAGATAATGTCACTGGTAATTTCATGGAGATTGTATTGAATCATAATTGTTTCTAGTGGTATGCACATTTTACTTGTAAAAAATCTTTCAATATACAACATTATAGATTGTTATGTACATGTGTTCTTTGGTTGTGTTCATCAGTACATTTTAATTTTCATTGTAGTGAGTCTTTACCTCTTAGGCCAAACTTAGGCTATTCCTTTGTTTTTGGAATTTTTTGTTTTTGTTGTTTCTGGAGTTAGCATGTGTAGGATTACTTTCATGATTTCACTATTTACATGATAGTTAGTGGTGTATAACATCACTATCTTTTGCATGTTTGTTTTATCTCAGAAATTTACTAGACTTAACAAATTTTTCCTCCATTTTTTTTATTTGAATTAGAAACAAGATTGTTTTACATGTCAATCCCAGCTCCCTCTCCCTCTCCTCCTCCCCTACCACCTCCCCCAGCTAAAACCCTGACAAAGAAACAAAGGAACTAATAGACATTATGGTCCAATTGGGCTTAACAGACATCTATAGAACATTCCATCCAAATATAAAACAATATACCTTCTTCTCAGCACCACATGGAACCTTCTCTAAAATCCACCACATACTTGGCAACATAGAAAACCTCAACATGTACAAAAAAATTAAAATAACCCC
This sequence comes from Cricetulus griseus, assembly GCF_003668045.3. Classification (NCBI taxonomy): domain Eukaryota; kingdom Metazoa; phylum Chordata; class Mammalia; order Rodentia; family Cricetidae; genus Cricetulus; species Cricetulus griseus. The sequence continues at coordinate 265,961,780 of NW_023276807.1, read as the reverse complement.
CTGTATCTTAACAGATACAATAAATCACTGAACTGAACTGGAATTCAGTTGCAGAGAAGAACGAGTGATGAGTAAAGGGGTCCAGACCAGGCTGGTGAAGCCCACAGAAACAGCTGACCTGAACAATGGGGAGCTCTTTTCCCCACACTGATAGCTGGGACTTACCAATTTTTTTCTTTTTCTTTTCTTTCTTTCTTTCTTTTTTTTCTTTCTTTCTTTCTTTTTTGAGACAGGGTTTCTTTGTGCATCCTTGGCTGTCCTGGTGTCTTGGAACTTACTTTGTAGAACAACAGGCTGACCTTGAACTCACAGAGGTGTGCCTGACTCTGCCACCTAAATGCTGGGATTAAAGGTGTGCACCACCACTTAGCCAGACTTATGAATTCTAATAGCTGTTTTGGAGACTTTAGCTCATATGGTCCACAAACAGGAATGGTTTGCTTTTCACTGTTGTGGTTTCAATCTGGAATGTTCCCTGTAGGTTTACATGCTGTAAGTTTATTTCAGAACTGGTGACATATCTGGAAAACAGCAGAAACCTCAGAGGCTGGGCTATTCCAGATGGAGGAATGTATGTATTTGAAGGGCATATGAAGGACAGGATCCTTTCCACCTCTTCTCTCGTTCATCTCTCCTACAGTTCCCCCATTTCTCCCTCTCTTTTTGTCTGTGCTCGTCAAAGTCAAGAGGCAGTAGTTCCCCCCACCACCAAAGTTTCCCATGATGCTCTGCTTTAACAAAGCCCACAACTGTGGAGTCAAATGACCATTAATGAAACCATCTGAGCCTGTGAGCCAAAGCAAATCTTTCCTTCTGTAAGTGGTGCCAAGCACTTTTCAGAGTGGAGGAACTGTAATAAGCACATCCTCCTATTTCTTAAGTGAACGGTGCTCTCAATAAAACTTTCAGGGTTCTATCATAGCATTAGAATGGACATCTCTCCTCTGTTACATATCTTAGAGGAGATTCATGTAGCTCTTCTGCATTTTGTATGCTGGACTGTTATTTCAACATATTTCCACTTTCAATGTATGCAATATGGGAACACAAATATTTGTGAGCTTTATTTTGTTTTTGTTTTCACAAATACAGTATTCATTTTTCTAAATAGAGGGGGTAATGCAAGCTTGTTCTCTGTGTTAATTACTTTTCTTATTGTTAGAACAGAATGCCTGACAGACAGTTTAAGGGAGAAGAGATTAAATGTGCTCCCAGGTTAGGAGATAAAGTTCACTATGATGTGGAAGGAGACATGGCTGCTAAATGAAGTGGCTGCGTCTCTGGTCATCATTGAAGCTTGCAGTGAAGATGGTTTGAATCTTGACAAGTAAAGCATCAATGGGATTACAGAACCAGAGAGATGCCAAACTATGATCCTTAAGACCTACCAACTGGTAACACATTTCTTGAAGTTGACTAGCATCTAAATGTTCACATATTTTTAAAAGCAGTGCACCAGCTTTGGACTAATTGATCAAACCCATGGGACTGTGTGGGACACTTCACCTTCCAAATATAACACTGTGACCTGGTCATCTCTCGTAAAGCAAAATGCTTTCAGTTTAGTTGCAAAGGTCCCCATTATCTTTAACAGTCACACAACTATTCAAAAGTCCAAAGTCCAATATTTTCTTTGAGACTTGAGGCAATTTGAGCCCCTGTAAAATCAAAACCAAGTTGCATACTTCCAAACTATAATGTCACAGAGTAAACATTTCCCTTATAGGGAAAGGGATCGAGCAGAACAAAGAGAGATCAGTCTGAAGCAAGATCCAAACCAAAGTTGATTGAACAATAAATCCTCCATCTTTGTCTTCCTGTATCCAAGAATCACAGCAGCATGGTTTTTGCTGTTGCATCCTTGGCTTGCTCTATTCCAACAGGGCTGCTTTGTAGCATACAGGGCCATTCCTTTTGATCAGCTCTATTCAGTCCATACAGTTTACTCTGGCAAGCGTCCCATGCTCCTGGAGCTTCCTCCATTTTGGGGTCTCCATTGGAGCCAGGACCAGCTTCAGAAGCCTGTCTCTACTGGTCTTTTCCGAGGAAATCCTGTCACGCTAAGTGTTTTCTCTACTAACTGTCTTTTTTAGTTTTTATTTCTGATCAAGCCTCTCAAACCCTGGGACTTGCTTTCTTCATGCCTGGGAAACCAGTATCACGTGGGCAATAAAAATTCTTCTGCCATGCTGAAGGGAGCTATGCACTCTTGGACCATGCTTTGACACATTCTGAGTCCCTTCCTGACTCAGCAGGGAGAAAAAGATATTTGTTCACCGAGGTTAGATTGGAGCAGCATGCCCTGGAGGATGTATCTTTTCAAGGATTCCTCTTTCAAATTTTCATTTTCATGCCACAGAGATCTGAATGTATCAGGCTTGTCATCAACACACTTTAACATTGTCCTTTAATAAAATGTTTTTCCTTAATGATATTAAGACCATGATACTACAGCTACTTTGCCCTCACTGGTTTTGTTTATGACTTGTGTAAAAAGCATCCATTATGTTTAAACTATAGATTTTCACATCTTTCTACTACAAATGTGGCTTAAGGCCACATTACCCATAATCATACTACATACTAGATATGATGCTGTTTTGAAATGTCCTTCACTAATTGAACAATGAATTAATTTTGAATAACCTCACTACAATTTCAGGACATGAACAGAATATTAGGGAGATTGTAACATGAATGGCCTCCAGGCCAGTTCTTAATAGAGTTTCTGATTCCTTCTCAGTTTTCCTGGGTTTAGCGTTCATTGGCAACATTTATATAACACTGTGATCGTTTGAACTCTAAACAGAACTGCCCACTAAGCTATGCAGTTGGCCTATGGCTTCTTTACACTTAGAAAATTTTTCGTATTGTTCCCAGTAAGTAGTTCTGAAGGATAATAAAATGGGCAGATTTACCAAAACAGTGATCCCCCTACCCCTGGTTTAATTTTCTGTATTCCTTATTTTTCTTGTCACTGTGAAAGAGTGGCTAACGGAAACAACCAGAGGATGGGATGGCTTATATTGGCTCATGGCTCAGAATATATAGTCTCCCTCTCCAGGACAGGAATGAAATCTAAAGAGGTAGAGCTCGCTGTGCTTAGGCTAGTAGGTTACACTGCAGCTTATTCATAACTCAGTGATCCAAGAGCACAGAGAAACAGAACCATAAATGTGGCTAGACCAACCTTCTCCTATCCTGTCAGCAATCCACTTCCTCCTGTTAAGTCCTGTCTTCTAAAGATTTCACAACCCATTATACAATCCCCTTAGCTGGGGTTCAAGATGAAGTTTTTAGTTACCTGAGCCTCTGGGGGGAACTTTCACTTTCATATACAAGAAACATGTTTTGTTAGAACATATGCAAAGAATTCTATTAGAATGATTAAAAGTGGCAAGTAAAGATCTGATTAATGACTAGGCAAATGCCATGAGCAAAGTCTGTCGATGTCATGGAAACTATCAAGCCATACAAAAACTCATGGATGCTACTTGCTTTTCTGAATGGAAGTTCATACTGAGAAGGCTGCCTGCATGACTTTATTTATGGAGAACTTTGGAGAAGTTGAAGAAACTCTGATTAAAAGAAAACACCAGCTTGGGAACTGTGCCACATGTATACTAGTGAGTATAATCTAAGGTGTTAGGATAAGCACCTAATTAGGACCAGAAGGCAAGGAAGCGGGGGTGGGACAGAATCTGTGTTTTCACACCTCTCTGCCACCCAGAAGGAGCTACAGCCAGCATTTCTTCAGACATTTGGGGCTTCTGGGCAATAAGAAGCCAAGTTATTTCATAGCTATTAAAATTTTGTAAAAAAAAAAAAAAGGTCAACACATCAAAAAATAATATTGCTGCTAAAACTAGAAATACTCAATGGGACCACAAAGGGAACCAATGAATGCCAGAGCTTCCCATTCACAAGCATAATTTTCTTTTAAATGTGTAGTGCAATTAAAAACAATTGTTGCCGGGTCTGCTTCTGAATCTGTTTTCATAGCCATATTTCTGTAGAGTGCTGGAGTCTGGGAACATTGCTGGTGTCACTGTACAATGCAGCCTACTGTCTAGGGAGTGACTGACTTACTGCACACTGGTAACACAGATGGAAATGGAGTTTATGTTTCTCTGATCTTAATTTGATGACTGAGTGAGACAATTTGATGAAAACTCTGTTTGTAATCTACTTTTTAAATTTTACTGTATACTATAAATTCATAAGCAAACTGATTTGGCACATTTATCATATTTCGGGAATCTATTCAGAAAAAAAAATGCTTTCCTATTGGTTATCATTCCATTGAAAAGCAGTCAAAACTATCACATGAAAATAAAGGAGGCCCCACATTGTGGTGTGAGAAATTACTGGAAATCTGAGTTGGGATAGCTTTTAGGCTTCTTAGGTATAGCTCAGATGAAGTGAGGAAGCTCATAGTTCAAGGGTACACTGTGCAAGGATTGCGGTAATTTTCACTCCCTGATCTCTGAAAATGATAAGAACCACAAAGAAGAACAGACATGAAGCATGCTACAACTGTCTCCTCTGGAAGCAGCTGAGTGAATGGTCAACTTCCTACATGCATTTCTCATCTTTTCTCTCAGTGCTTTTGCACACAGGGACAAATTGCAGACATAGTCTTGTGAATTTCCGGTGTTGTCCGGGGGGACTTGGTGAGGAATACCTCACTGAGGTTTAGACTTGACAGGTTAAGTCAATAATTACCTCTGCCTTTTCACTAAAAGCTAGAACAACCTAGGGCATCAGCATTAATAACAGCAAGAAAAGATGTAGGTCTGAATCGGGCTTCCTGTCTACCCTTCCCATTGTCTAGAAAAATGTCAGCCCACCAAACACTTAAACCACTGACTCCTGAACAACCTCCAAGAAGGTGGCCATGAGCTCACTAAAGTCATAGGAATAAAACAGAACAAAGCATTCTCCTTAGGGAAGATCTGAAGTCGGTTGAAAGTCTTCAAATGATATGGAAGACAAATATTCCTATGTTTTCAAAAGAATTAGTTCAACATGCAGTAACTTCAAATGGTGAAGACAGGCCATTCCCACTTACTTCCTATGCAAGGAATTGTAGTGTCCTCAATAAAAGACACAGGCAGTGTTTTTTTTAAAAAAAATCCTTTTAGGTATGTGTTTGCTATACTGGGTACAGTGGTTATATACATTGGTGTTAGATGGCTTCGCTAATAGACCAAAGGCCATAGTTCTGTCCTTAGAACTAAAAAAAAATATATAGAAATAAATTTAGGTAGGAAATAATTTGGTTTAATAAAATCCATTCATGTGTAAAGTTATAGTTATATAATTTAAGGTGAGAACAGTTCACTGCAGACATGAAATCACAGCCAGACACAACAAGGAACAAAACAGATTTACAGATCAACTACATGAAATGCCAAATCTCTGATTTTCAATTAAAATGTTTTCTTGGTTAGAAAAATGATTTGAAATACAATTTGACTTAACTCCATGTGCATATGCTATGAGGATGCAATGTTTAATATGTGGGAAGAACGGATGGAGAATTGAAAACAGAATTCCATCAACATTAGAAGGCAATGGTTTGCACATAAAAGTGATGGAAAACTGGGGGATTATGCTTCTTGGTTCAAAAATAGTCAATAAGAAGAAAAGAAGTGTGTTTGGGGATAGCAGTGGATTTGTCATGGAGTGCAGCATTTATGAAGAGCATAACTATTGTTTTTAAAGAGTCATGCCAGTGTATGGAAAGATGAGTTTCTGTGCCTTCTATTCATTTGGTAAACAGTTCATTTCTGCTCACTATTTCAGCATCTGCATTTAATGTCTGATTGACAAACTGCCTACAGTCTGGGTTACCTGCCACCCATTTTTATATGCAGCTTCACAGCTTATTGGTAGAACACTCTTGTTTTATCATGGACCCTGCCAGTGGGCTCAACTGACCATCTGCCTTGTGCCAGCATTGACCTGGTGTGTTACCCCCACTTCTTCTTCATGTGAGAGATATTGTGCCAACACAGGTGTATGTGCAAAGATGAGCCAATGATCCTTAGAATTCATTTAGTGAACAAAATTCAATGATAAAATATTTCTTTGGAATAATGGTTCAAAGAGTATTCATTTTCCCATGCAAAACTGTAAATCAATTAATCCAGGTAATGACATGAGACCATGAGTGCCTCTAAAATTCAATTGTGGGTTTACATAGGCCAGAGGAAGGATGTGATTTTCTAGTTGTTCTAAGTTATAGAGTAGATCAAGTATTTAAAATATTGTCTTTCCACTTAGGAAAACATCATGAGAAAAGTGAACACTGTATCAACTTGTTACTGAAATAAGTATTCTTCCAAAATGTTTGAGAATAGATGTCTGGAACCATCCAGGAGGACGCAGGTACATCACAGCCTATGTCTCCTGGTGACTGAATTAATGTCTGGATATAAAAATGAACAACAACACAAGGTTAACAGCTAAATCTAAATCTAAATGGTTACTTGTATGTGGGATGATCTTAATGATTTTAATTTTTTTCTCCCAGTTTTGAAGTCAGGTTTGTATAACTTGTGTCAATCTTGTTGTCTAGAAATCAGGTGTCTGTGAAATGGAGCACGCAGGTTGTAATAAGAATCTCGTTCTGTCTTCCTCCAGTCTTGCAAGATTGTCTTCTAGCAACCGTGCAACACAATAGCAACAATGTACTTCTAAAAGTCTTGAGAGATACCAAAACAAAGAAAGAAAGGACAAACAAATATAGATATGCATCATAAACCTACCTACAAATTAATAAAATGTTAAAAAGATAAACTCCTCTGAAATTAAAATATAAAGCCATATTTCACAGTCAGCCACTATTTTAAAATAGAAGAATAATGTTCCACAATTGTCTGGTTTATACCAGGAATGAAAGCTCACTGAAATAGCCAAAACTGATGCCATGAAGGCATGTATGAGAAATGGAGAGCATTTTATCTGGGGAGGATAAGAGGGGGCAAAAGAGAGGGACTGGAAGAGGCAGTACAAAAAGATAAAGATTATTAGAACAGTGTGGTGTTGAGATTAGATGCCCCTGTAAGCACATATGTTTTCTTGCTTAGTCTCCAGTTGATGAAATACTTGGGGAGATTAGCATTTGTGCCCTTGTTGAAAGCAGTGTGTTGCTGGGAGTAAGATGGGGGGGCTTTGATGTTTCAAAACTCCAAGCCAAGCCCAGTGTTCTTCCAGTCTTTCTCTCAATTTACTGCTGCTGAATGAGGATATTAAGTTCTCAGCAACTGCTCAAGCCTCACGCCTGTCTGCTCCCCACCATTCTGATAATGGACTAACACTCTGAAAGTATAACAAGCCCCCTGCTAAACGCTTCCTTTTTTAAGAGTTATCTTGGTCATGATGTCTCTTCATAGCAATCAAGCCATAGCTAAGACAAGCAGCCATAAACCCTCTGGACTATCAGACATGAGAAATTGCCATTTGAATTGTTGGTTAGGGGACTCAAAGAGGCCTCAGAACAGTATGGACTATTGCCATTGTCCTTGTTTGCCTTCTAGAACATTAAGTCATTACCTTATTGTTGAAGACACTGTACACTTTAAGACAAGACTTGAAGAAATCAAGATGAAACTGACTCAAAGTTTCCTCTCTGGGGAGGAGCTTTCATAGCATCTGAAGGTGTCCTACCCAGCTGTAAAGCCCGTGAACCAAAACAATGACCAGCCTAGCAAAGTATAGCAATGATGCAACAGTGGTACTTAATATATAGTGGGGATAACCAAGAGTTGTCTATTGGATTTAAGAACCCCGTGAATGTAAGGAATTCATGCCTGGTACCATAAACCTAATGAACTACCATAGAGAGGTCACATGACATAGAGGATAACCTACCATTTCCACTTTCTTACAATAGTAAACTAGAAAATTATTTCCATTTTCTGACAACCAACAGAGTGAAGGCTTCGGATGATTCAGTGCCTTCTAAATAGTAATCCTTATACACAGATAAGGTCAGCTCTCACATCCCAACAAAGAAGTTTTTTTTTTATTAAGCAGAAACCAGTCTGTGGACTATGTCCTTTGCCTTACAGAAGCTTCTCAGTTTCAGGAGGTCCCATTTATTAATTGCAGATCTCAATGTCTGTGCTACTGGTGTAATGTTCAGGAAGCAGTCTCCTGTGCCAATTCGTTCAAG